>NC_051163.1:116911034-116953119 GCF_013339745.2 Dermacentor silvarum
TTTCATGTTATCCGGAAAAATGCCTGTAGAAAACACAAGGTTTGTTATGTCACAAAGAACATTGCATAATAAATCCGCGACTGCTTTAATTGGTGCTACTTTAATACCATCATAACCACAAGAGGAGCTGTTCTTTAAATTGCTAATAATGTGTGCTATTTCTGCAGGTGTAACAGGATGAAGGTACATAGTATTCTGCAAACTGGTGTTAATATAGTCCTTAATGTTGTTGCTAACTTCCGAGTCAAAAGATCCAAAGCACAAGAACTGCTGATTGAACACTTCAGCGAGGGATTTACCACTTAGCACTTTGTCGCCGTACGTAAGTTCCTGGGGAATGCTGTTCTTTGTGTACCGCAATATGTCCTTTAGTGTGCGCCAAGTTTTTTTAGGGCCATAAAGAATGTCCGTAAATTTGCTAGCATAGTAATCAACACGTGACTTTTTTATGTCGGCATTTAACCGGTTTCTGACTTTTTTATATTGTATAAAAATTCCTGTGTCCTTATATTTCAGAAAGTTTCCGAAGAGCTTATCTCGTGTCCTGATTCTTTTGACAAGGTCGTGCGTAATCCACGGTTTTCTCGCTTTCTTGAATTTTCTAACAGTTACCAAAGGAAACGAATACTCGTAAATTTCAATAATTTTCTCGAGAAAACTGTTGTATAAAAGGCTTGAATCTGATTTTTTTGTATCTAAAATTTCATTCCAGTTCACAGATGCAATTTTTTGACGAAAATTATCTATTGCGCGCTTAGTCATCACTCGCGTAGCTTTTGTCGAGTGTTCTGAGATAACCTCTGGAAATATGCGCTTAGGAATGAAACAGAACAAAGGTAAATGGTCACTGACTACACTCACTTCATCACTTCACTTTCATCATGGTTAGTCAGACACAAATCAATCAAGGTTTCACTAGATGCAGAGACGCGAGTAGGCAGAGCAATATTGTTTGAAAAGCCATACATTGATAACAGGTCGACAAATTCATTAACTGATGTGTTACCAGCCTACAACAAATCAATGTTAAAGTCACCCAAAATTACCACAGGTATTATCATAGACGATAGAGAATCAAGCAATGTTTCAAATCTACGGAAAAATTCTACCAACGAGCCAGCAGGAGGCCAGCAGGAGTTCTACATCTGACAAAAAGAAGTTCGTAGTTGGGCGACATAGAACAGTGTTCAGTCATTACGTCATAATGAACAGCGTTTTTTATGTATAAAGCAACCCCACCCCCTTTCTTATTACATCTGCTGAAGCATTCAGGTTTGTAACCATCGATTTGGATTACATCTTGAACGGTATTGTACCAAGTTTCCGTAAAGGCCAAAATATCAAACTCAAAGCTTAAGGACATAAAGAATGTGTTTAATTGGTCGTCTTTGTTTCGTAAACTTTGCGCGTTTAAATGATAAAAGGAAAAGAATTTCGAGCGCTTACTCTCCTCAAAAGCAAAATCACGAAAAGAAACAGCATCGAGATAAGAAGACTTTAGGAATGAAACCGCCATGGGAAGGAATAAAGCTTATCAAAACAATACGTGTAGCGGTAACATTAAACCATGTTCGCGAGATCACTTTCCTGGCACATTCGAATGAAGCTGTCGCCACTATTCTTTCGTGAAAAAACATGGCCATTCTTTTGCCACACGAAGCGGTACTTCATTTCTTTTCCCTTCGTTTGCGCTAGCCATAAAAGCCTTTTGTTCATCGCAGTCAAGTTATCGAAAATGCGCAAGCCTGGTGCTTTCTCCCGAAGACGTGAGCGACTTTGCATCCACTGTTCTTTCAACATGACAGATTGGAAGCGAGCTATCACCACAGGCATTTTACCAGCACGTGGATGCAGCCGATGAAGGGAATGAAGGTCAGAATCTGATAGCTCGGGAAGCTCAAGCGTACGTGCCAGACAGTTCATCTTATCAAGAAGGTTCTCATTCTCTTCTTTTTGCATACCGTGAATCTCGATGTTTTGACGGCGGCTGTACTGCTCCAATTCGTTTAACTGAGCTTTCACTTCTTGGGTATTTGGGGAAGTTTCAGACTCTAAACGCTCAACACGCTTCCTCAAGGCCGCAATTTCCGTACCCTGACTGTCAGACTTCTCAAGTATTTCGTCATACTTGTCAGAAAGCAATTGAATAGATGCCTCAATGTTACTGATGCCCTTGACAGCCTCAGATAAGGCATCCACTTTGGCAACAAGTGAAAGAAGTGATAGTATGTTTGCATTTAGTTGGTTCAGCTTACTTTCAAATCTTTGGCTTTCAGACGGATTCGATGACGCACCGCCCCTTTTTTCATTTGTCTGACATGTTGCACACTTCCAAGAATTTTTAAAGGAATCGCCTTTACTACGAAAGGCCGACCCAGTGATTCCAGAACATTTACCAACATGGTATGAATATTTACAAATTGTACACACAAGGGGTATTTCTTCGGGCCGTATGTCTCCATTGCACGCCAAACATTCAGTCATAGTAACAGTGGTCAATGATTAACTAGAGGCACAGCAGCAGCAGGGAACGCCATAAGCTTAAGAGCGAGGTCGAAGGAAAATAAAACCAACCTGCAACAGTGGCAAAACAAATGCGTAAGAAGCGATGCTGCGTGCCGTCCACCGCCACTGCTGTGCCCGAAAAGCGAAGAATCCAGGATCCGCCTGTCCTTTTGACGTCCCTCGTCCTCAGGTCTGTCACGTGGTAGCAGCTGAAATCGGGTCGGCGGTCTAAATTATCGCCACGATGACGCAACAGCCAGATTGACGGCCGCACGGTGTATTTCTGCAACAGTGGCAAAACAAATGCGTAAGAAGCGATGCTGCGCGCCGTCCACTGCCACTGCTGTGCCCGAAAAGCGAAGAATCCAGGATCCGCCTGTCCTTTTGACGTCCCTCGTCCTCAGGTCTGTCACGTGGTAGCAGCTGAAATCGGGTCGGCGGTCTAAATTATCGCCACGATGGCGCAACAGCCAGATTGACGGCCGCACGGTGTATTTCTGCAACAGTGGCAAAACAAATGCGTAAGAAGCGATGCTGCGCGTCGTCCACTGCCACTGCTGTGCCCGAAAAGCGAAGAATCCAGGATCCGCCTGTCCTTTTGACGTCCCTCGTCCTCAGGTCTGTCACGTGGTAGCAGCTGAAATCGGGTCGGCGGTCTAAATTATCGCCACGATGACGCAACAGCCAGATTGACGGCCGCACGGTGTATTTCTGCAACAGTGGCAAAACAAATGCGTAAGAAGCGATGCTGCGCGTCCGTCCACTGCCACTGCTGTGCCCGAAAAGCGAAGAATCCAGGATCCGCCTGTCCTTTTGACGTCCCTCGTCCTCAGGTCTGTCACGTGGTAGCAGCTGAAATCGGGTCGGCGGTCCTAAATTATCGCCACGATGACGCAACAGCCAGATTGACGGCCGCACGGTGTATTTCTGCAACAGTGGCAAAACAAATGCGTAAGAAGCGATGCTGCGTGCCGTCCACTGCCACTGCTGTGCCCGAAAAGCGAAGAATCCAGGATCCGCCTGTCCTTTTGACGTCCCTCGTCCTCAGGTCTGTCACGTGGTAGCAGCTGAAATCGGGTCGGCGGTCTAAATTATCGCCACGATGACGCAACAGCCAGATTGACGGCCGCACGGTGTATTTCTGCAACAGTGGCAAAACAAATGCGTAAGAAGCGATGCTGCGCGTCCGTCCACTGCCACTGCTGTGCCCGAAAAGCGAAGAATCCAGGATCCGCCTGTCCTTTTGACGTCCCTCGTCCTCAGGTCTGTCACGTGGTAGCAGCTGAAATCGGGTCGGCGGTCTAAATTATCGCCACGATGGCGCAACAGCCAGATTGACGGCCGCACGGTGTATTTCTGCAACAGTGGCAAAACAAATGCGTAAGAAGCGATGCTGCGCGCCGTCCACTGCCACTGCTGTGCCCGAAAAGCGAAGAATCCAGGATCCGCCTGTCCTTTTGACGTCCCTCGTCCTCAGGTCTGTCACGTGGTAGCAGCTGAAATCGGGTCGGCGGTCTAAATTATCGCCACGATGACGCAACAGCCAGATTGACGGCCGCACGGTGTATTTCTGCAACAGTGGCAAAACAAATGCGTAAGAAGCGATGCTGCGCGCCGTCCACTGCCACTGCTGTGCCCGAAAAGCGAAGAATCCAGGATCCGCCTGTCCTTTTGACGTCCCTCGTCCTCAGGTCTGTCACGTGGTAGCAGCTGAAATCGGGTCGGCGGTCCAAATTATCGCCACGATGACGCAACAGCCAGATTGACGGCCGCACGGTGTATTTCTGCAACAGTGGCAAAACAAATGCGTAAGAAGCGATGCTGCGTGCCGTCCACTGCCACTGCTGTGCCCGAAAAGCGAAGAATCCAGGATCCGATGTCCTTTTGACGTCCCTCGTCCTCAGGTCTGTCACGTGGTAGCAGCTGAAATCGGGTCGGTGGTCTAAATTATCGCCACGATGACGCAACAGCTAGATTGACGGCCGCACGGTGTATTTCTGCAACAGTGGCAAAACAAATGCGTAAGAAGCGATGCTGCGTGCCGTCCACTGCCACTGCTGTGCCCGAAAAGCGAAGAATCCAGGATCCGCCTGTCCTTTTGACGTCCCTCGTCCTCAGGTCTGTCACGTGGTAGCAGCTGAAATCGGGTCGGCGGTCCAAATTATCGCCACGATGACGCAACAGCTAGATTGACGGCCGCACGGTGTATTTCTGCAACAGTGGCAAAACAAATGCGTAAGAAGCGATGCTGCGTGCCGTCCACTGCCACTGCTGTGCCCGAAAAGCGAAGAATCCAGGATCCGCCTGTCCTTTTGACGTCCCTCGTCCTCAGGTCTGTCACGTGGTAGCAGCTGAAATCGGGTCGGCGGTCCAAATTATCGCCACGATGACGCAACAGCCAGATTGACGGCCGCACGGTGTATTTCTGCAACAGTGGCAAAACAAATGCGTAAGAAGCGATGCTGCGTGCCGTCCACTGCCACTGCTGTGCCCGAAAAGCGAAGAATCCAGGATCCGCCTGTCCTTTTGACGTCCCTCGTCCTCAGGTCTGTCACGTGGTAGCAGCTGAAATCGGGTCGGCGGTCCAAATTATCGCCACGATGACGCAACAGCCAGATTGACGGCCGCACGGTGTATTTCTGCAACAGTGGCAAAACAAATGCGTAAGAAGCGATGCTGCGTGCCGTCCACTGCCACTGCTGTGCCCGAAAAGCGAAGAATCCAGGATCCGCCTGTCCTTTTGACGTCCCTCGTCCTCAGGTCTGTCACGTGGTAGCAGCTGAAATCGGGTCGGTGGTCCAAATTATCGCCACGATGACGCAACAGCCCGATTGACGGCCGCACGGTGTATTTCTGCAACAGTGGCAAAACAAATGCGTAAGAAGCGATGCTGCGTGCCGTCCACTGCCACTGCTGTGCCCGAAAAGCGAAGAATCCAGGATCCGCCTGTCCTTTTGACGTCCCTCGTCCTCAGGTCTGTCACGTGGTAGCAGCTGAAATCGGGTCGGCGGTCCAAATTATCGCCACGATGACGCAACAGCCAGATTGACGGCCGCACGGTGTATTTCTGCAACAGTGGCAAAACAAATGCGTAAGAATCGATGCTGCGTGCCGTCCACTGCCACTGCTGTGCCCGAAAAGCGAAGAATCCAGGATCCGCCTGACCTTTTGACGTCCCTCGTCCTCAGGTCTGTCACGTGGTAGCAGCTGAAATCGGGTCGGCGGTCCAAATTATAGCCACGATGACGCAACAGCCAGATTGACGGCCGCACGGTGTATTTCTGCAACAGTGGCAAAACAAATGCGTAAGAAGCGATGCTGCGTGCCGTCCACTGCCACTGCTGTGCCCGAAAAGCGAAGAATCCAGGATCCGCCTGACCTTTTGACGTCCCTCGTCCTCAGGTCTGTCACGTGGTAGCAGCTGAAATCGGGTCGGCGGTCCAAATTATCGCCACGATGACGCAACAGCCAGATTGACGGCCGCACGGTGTATTTCTGCAACAGTGGCAAAACAAATGCGTAAGAAGCGACGCTGCGTGCCGTCCACTGCCACTGCTGTGCCCGAAAAGCCAGCAGTGGTAGGTATCCAATCCGGTTAGCTTCTTCATATACTTTAAGCAGAAAGGGAGCCAATATAGAGCAAAAGCACTGATAAAATTCCGCACTCAAGCCAGCAGGCCCAGGAGTGTTGCCTTTAGTTAGCGAAGCAATGGTTGCTTCCACTTCCTCGATACTTATGTCTCTTGACTTATTACTCGATACTTATTCTTCTTGACTGAGCTGTGGCAGCAACGAAATAAAAATTTCTGTTACAGCTTCACTCTTAATTACTTTATGAGACTGAAAGATATTTTGGTGAACTTGAACGCTTTTATTATTCTATCCTGGTCATTAGCAATCGCTCCGGTATACTCTATCTCGAGAACGTGCTTCGACAGAGCATGCCGACGCTCTTCACCAAGCGAACGACTACAAGGCTGTAGCTCCAAATACCGACGAGTACTCGCTCGAACTAGTTTACCTCTGTATCACTCAGTGTCCATTGTCTGCATTTGTGGCTTAACGTTGTAAATGTCCTCAATGTACCTGCCAGGATGCAGGAATTCAAGTTCGTGTATCTTATCTAGCAACTTGCACAACTCTATATTTTCTTTTTTCTCGAAAGACAATATGGAGGCTTCTTCAATGGCTATCATTTTAACTTCTTGCTTGAATATCTCCCATTGCGCAAACACAGATAAAGAACTACGACTTCAAATGTCAATGAGAATTTCCGGGACGCGCTTGAGAAAAGGCTTATGTAAGAGTAACTGATTATTAATTTTCCATAAATCCCAGTTCATCCGCGAACTTTGACACTGCTGGTTGCCAAAACAAACGGAGACCAAACAATGATCACTGAAGAATACAGGGTGCATACTGTAGCCGTATAATCTAGGGAGGATAGGTAAAGATACATAAATCCGGTCAAGCCTTGCATGAGATTTACCTTCAAAATCTGTGTAGCGAAAAGGGAGTTTTTCATGATCCCCTTTATCAACAAGCTGGTAGTCACATGTCATGGCATTCAAAACGTCAACTCTGGTATCATGGCGTTGCCTTTTAGACGACCGATCCTGACCACTACACACACAATTAAAGTCACCTTAGACAACCAATACACAGTCATTGCGTAAATGCTGGGTCAATGAGAGAAAGTAGTCCTCCCGGTCACGTGCCTTACTTGGCACATACACGCAAAGAAACCTCCAAACATGACTATCAATGTTGACATCACACCCTACAAGGCGCCCTTCCCTATCAGTGCACAGTCCCAACTCGTTGCATTGCCGCGTTTTGCTCACAAATATCATACATCCTCCAGAGACACCAATCAAGGTCGATCCAAATGGTCGCAAAGCTTCGCACGAAAAGCGGTTCAGAACGAATTGTCACCGACATCAGCAGGGTGGTTATGGAAGAAGTGATTGAAGCGCGACTATGTTTGGAGAGAACAAACATTGGGAAAGAAAAAAAAAGCGTTTTTTACTAAAGTGAGACAGAGCTAGATTCATTCAATGAAAATAAAATTCCTTATCAATTTTATGTACGCATGGCGAAAAAATAACAACTCTATTTTACTTGATCATTCTCAATAAATAGCCTTTTTTTCAGCGCCGACCGTAAGAGCGCCCACCGATAGCGGTGTGCGTTGACGCCGCTATCACTTGCAATGCAATGCAGCTCTTGAAGTGGACAGAAAGGCGCGCTCGTAAAGTTCACGCCTCCCTCACATGTTGTGTTGCTTTGCTTGTCGGCATTTGTCTGAATTTGGTGACGCGGGTAGTTTCATTGTTTCTTAACCTGTTCAGTCAAAAGTAGTGAGTTGCGACCGCCAGATAGTTGCTTACTTTAGATGTTTTCGTGGGACAGCGCCGGCCGACGGGCTTGGCGCCCGACGAAAGGACGAGCACTCTACGCTCAAAGCGTTCGTCGGCCTCCAAGGAAAGTATATTGCGCGCTGCGATGCGATTTCGACACCCGTACGGCTGAACTTTTTCTGCATCGCTTTCCGCGCTGAAAGCTCGAAACGCCCATCAAGTCGAATGGCGGGGAGTTGAATATACAGCACTAATGGCAGGCCTTCGAAAACAAATTTCGAGCCTTTGAGAACAAAATGGCGTCACTTCTGTTTTTAACAGATATGACGTCAAATTATTTTTTCTTCCGCCGGAAGTGTTCCCTCCTCACACAGATGGCGCTAAGCCCCATGAATCGCAGATGAACCGCCATGTTTCAAACGTATGGGCTTCTATGGAAGCTTCGCTACCAGGTATATTTACCTTGCACCAATAGCGTGGCTGACACATACTTCATACTCCGAAAGAAATGGAGCTACAGCAGCCGCTGTGTCGTCATCGGATTCAATTTGTGTTTCCTGAATTGCAATAACATCTAACGCTCGGCTACACAACAAGTGTAATAACTGACCCTGCCGTCGCTTAATTACTACGTAAGCCACGGACATTCAGCGTTCCAAACGTTAAGGGAAGGGCGCCCGCCATGATTCCACTACTGAGGCGCAGCGGCTACACGTAGCGCTGCTACCTTTGTTTTGCCTGTCCCATCCCTTTGATGTGTCGCAGCTGCAGGAACTTCTTGAACTGCAGTGGCATCTGCACTCACAGGGGATCCATGAAGGGATTTCTTCGCCTTAGCCGCGGCGACCTTGGGCTCTTTCCCAGAGCACTCCAAATCAAGTGCCGGCGCTGGACGCTTCTTGGGTGTCTTAGTCATTTCAGTATCCTCGGCAGGATGAAGCTGGTCCCGAAATGGTGGTGATTCGGCCCACGTTGCACAAGGGTCCTTTTCATGGTTGGTCACTGTACGTTCTTCAGTAACCTTCGCTGTAGCTGTGTCCGCAGGTGCCGATACTTGCACTTCCTCAGCCCGGTGGTCTTCAGCAGGCGCTTTGCCAGAGGCATCTACGACCTCACTTACATCCATGAGGAGGTTAACGATGGTGTCATCGTCCACCGGTTCACTGCCACGAAGCTTGTCAGCATACGTGCCAACGCATGCCTCTGCGTTATGACCATAACGGTGGCACTTCGCGCAGCGTGGTGTTTTGCACTGTCTTCTTAGGTGCCCTACTCTGTTGCATCGAAGGCACAAGAGAGGTCGTCCGGGAATCAAAATTAAGCATTGATGTCCGAAGATTGTCAGAAGATGAGGGAGGGAACTGGTAGAGAGGCCTTCTTTGAGCGTGAATTCCATATCGCGATTCGTCATCTGCCAACTCTCCATGCCCTGACAACGCCACATTTATCTGGTTATGGATTGCACCATGCCATATGGTTCCAATGCCTCAACAATACGCTTTTGTTCTAGGTGAGGAGGAAGCCACAGAAGCTTCATTTTGATCCGGTTTTCTGGGTAGATGACAAGGCACTTCTGTCCTTTGACTAGTAGCTGACCTTTATCGACGAGCGTCTGCTTGGAAAGCCTGTTGGCACAGGTGACGGGCCACAGATGGCTCATATGATACTGGCCTGCTCCGAGAATGTCCTTGGTATCGAGCACCGAGAGCAGGGCATCACGAAAATCCGGGACGCGGTACGGCCGACCAGAGAGGCCCGCATGTAGGAACACTGAGTTGAGAACGGTGTTTCCCGATGGCAAACGAGGAAGAACGATCTTGTAATTACCGGTAACGGTAGACATTGCATGAGATCCTCGGCCTAGGGCGGATGTGCTGTTTCCAGCAGAGAACATTTTAAACACGGCCGTTCGAAGCGGGTTCCTCTTTTTCTTCAGTCACGCTTCCGGAGCATGCATTGATGATGATGATGATGATGATGATGATGATGCACCTCTGTTATGGCTCACACCCACTAAGGGGGATAGGCCAAGAATCGGGCGGCAGTGGGAATGCTAAAGAAAATTCATATTTTAAAACAAGAAAACAAGAAACGGCATTCATGCGAACCACATGATTGCGTTCGAGCGTCGTCGTCTTCGTCGAAAATAAAATGTTGTCGCAGTTTCACCAGAAAGGCGAAGCATCAATTGCGATAGTAAATTTGTAGAGAGCTATACGCAGTAATGATATTAGCTTTATCAGCTGTATAAACTTGGACATGCAGCAGCACCGGCAACACGTAGAACTGTTGTCGACGCCGTCGGCGTTTTGCCCGCGTTCGCTCAAAATGCGTGCGGCGTTGGTGACTGTTGCCGGAGCCTCTGATATAAATAGGCACTTGGTGCCGCAGCTAAACGTCGCCTCCCTTCCCTCCCCCTCCCCCCTCCCCCACGGCCTCTCGCGCGTCGGAAGAAGGTGCGTTTGCTCTACATATATGGTGATTGTAAAGGAGACGCCTACTTCTGGAGCCCTTAAGGGAGCACGACGCAGAACGCGCATTTGTTCTCCGCCGTGCGTTCGCTCCCCGTGAAAGCGCGCGCCCCTCGCGCCCTTTCACTCGCACATACAGCGTTCGGCGCGCGGCGAGGATTTCATCTCCATTGACGTCATACGGAACCTCACGGCGACGGCGACGCCGATGGCAGAAATCTGCTTTTGAGTGTCCATATAATTGCTATCGCAATAAAAATAAAATGGTCATACGTCATCGAGGCGAGGCCCGGCCCCTGCACGGATTTGTTGTAAAAACAGTCGCACGCATAGCATATATATGCGCTTGTCGTAATAACGCATCCATTTCACAGAATACGTTTTGGTGCAGCTGCGGAAAGACTCTTCATGCAGCTCCGTAGCGCGGCAGTTCTGGGGAACTTTCCGCCCTTTCATCAGGATTTAGCGCGGGGACGCCGCGAGCATGGCGTAATGCATCACAGGCAAGGAGGATTAAAAAAAATGCATTTTTAAAGTCCTCCTTGGTCACAGGCGAGCTACATAATTCGTTTATTCCCCAGCAGACAATCACGGCCTGGAATTGAGATGATTTCCACTGGCTTGTGGAGGTGTAGTACTCATGTGTTTGTTAATGTTACTAGGTAGTTCTGCTTCCGTTAATTCTTCACAAGCTTGATTGAATTTACAAAATATGGCATTCTAGCATCTGGCAGAAATATAAATATTGCTTGTCTGTAAGACGGATTCCATTGCACGAATTGGCTACATTGCTGCACAGGAGCCTTACGCGAGACAGCCCTCAAAGATGACCTGAGGACAATTTGAGTAGAACCAATTTTTTGAGAAGCAGTTACTGAAAAAAATATTCAGCTAATAGAGTAAGACAGCCCTCTGCGCAATGCCACTAACATTTTACTTGAACTTTCATAACCTTTAGTATCACTGTTATTAGAGGAAATAAATGACACGCAGTTCGTACAGCGCACGCTAAACCAACAATCGTCGCGACGTGGCTTTTCGGAGACAGAAGGACAGAGAGAGATTGTGAAGTGGAAGAGGCGCTATCTTCTGCAACCGTTTAGGGAGCACGAGTCAGAGTGTTTTTTTTTCACACATACGCGGCACTTTGTCCGATGACCAACAATAAAGCTTTATACATATATCACCGAAGACACTTTGACCCGTCGCGGTAGCCTAGTACTTATGGCGCTGTGCCGCTGAGCTCGAGGTCGTGAGTGCGATTCTTGCCGTGTTGGCCAAATTTCGAAGGGGGGCGAAATTCAAAAAATGCTCGTTTACATAGATTTAGGTGCAAGTTAGAGAACCCCGGGTGGTCAATTTATTCGAAAGCCCCCACAATACAGCGTGCCTCATAATTATATCGTGGTTCGGGAACGCAAAACAACAAAATGTGATGCTGGGACGCTTCGTGATGACTAAACAAGCTTTATTATACCAGGATGGTTCAATGATTAATAAAAATTTGTCGCAGTTTCACCCGAAAGGCGAAGCATCAGTTGCGATAGCAAATTAGTAGAGAGCTATACGGAGTACGGATAGTAGTTTTATCAGCTGTATAAACTTGGACATGCAGCAGCACCAGCAACGCGCAGAACTGTTGTCGACGCCGTCGGCGTTTTGCCCGCGTTCGGACCGAACGCGCGCGGCGTAGGTGACTGTTGCCGGTGCCTCTAGGGGCGGCTCGGAGCTTTTCGACGAGATCAGAATGGGACACTCGTCGAGCAGCGTCGGAAATCTTACCCACCTTCTCGCCTCGCAACGTTTTTATATAAATACGCATTTGGTGCCGCAGGTAAACGTCGCCTCCCCTCCCTCCATCCCGTCCTCCCACGGCATTTCGCACGACGGACGAAGTCGCGTTTGCTCTCTATATATTGTAAAGGCTTCAGGGAGCACGGCGCAGAATGCGCGTTTGCTCTCCCACGTGCGTTCGCTCCCCGTGAAAGCGCGCGTCCCTCGCGCCCTTTCACTCGCACATACAGCGTCCGGAGCGCGGCGACGATTTCATCACCGATGACGTCATACGGAACCTCACGGCGACGGCGACGCCGATGGCAGAAATTCGCTTTGGAGTGTCCATATAATTTCTATCGCAATAATAAAGCAGCGGGCTTTACTATTAAGGAGAGACATTACCAAGAGCGACGAAGAAAAATCTGTCAGCCCTTCCACTGGGGTGGAGATGGAAGACCAGCGAAGCTGTTACACCGTTCGCTACTCGCGAAGCTGTTCCACCGACCAGCGAAGCTTTTATTGCGATAGCAATTATATGGACACTCAAAAGCAGATTTCTGCCGTCGGCGTCACCGTCGGTGTCGCCGTCGCCGTGAGGTTCCGTATGATGTCATTTGGAGAAGAAATCGTCGCCGCGCGCCGAACGCTGTATGTGCGAGTGAAAGGGCGCGAGGGGGCGCGTCTTTCACGGGGAGTGAACGCACGGCGGAGAACAAACGCGCGTTCTGCGCCGTGCTCGCTTAAGGGCTGCAGAAGTAGGCGTCTCTTTTCTCCTTTACAATCACCATATATGTAGAGCAAACGCGGCTTCTTCCGACGCGCGAGAGGCCGTGGGGGAGGGGGAGGGAAGGGAGGCGACGTTTAGCTGCGGCACCAAGTGCCTATTTATATCAGAGGCTCCGGCAACAGTCACTAACGCCGCACGCATTTTGAGCGAACGCGGGCAAAACGCCGATGGCGTCGGCAACAGTTCTGTGTGTTGCCGATGCTGCTGCATGTCCAAGTTTACACAGCTGATAAAGCTAATATCATTACTCCGTATAGCTCTCCACAAATTTGCTATCGCAATTGATGCTTCGTCTTTCAGGTGAAACTGCGACAACTTTTTTAACCGACCAGCGCGTTCGGGGTGATCGCGGGCAAAACGCCGCCGCCGTCGACATCAGTTCTGCGCGTTGTTTGTGTGACCGCACACAACCGCTGTCAAAAACGCTGGCCAGCAGCAGCGAGCGAAGGTTCATGTGGTCTATCGCTTCGACAGAAACTGAGCGGCGAAAGCACAGCGCATACAAAAGTAGGAGCCGTGTTGCCCGGCGCCGCGCATAGTACAAGTTGCTCGCAGAGCAAAAGCCGCAGCCCCCCCTCCCGCGCTGCCTTCCCGCTGTTTCCCTTGCGCCTAGTCGCAAGATACGCATTTGGTGCCGCCGCTAAACGTCACCTCCCCTCCCTCCCTCCCGTCCCGCATGCAAATAAGAGACGCGCGAACATGCACAGCGAGCACCGCGGCGTCGAAACTCAAATGGTAACTGCGCGATCGCGGCGATTCCCTTCCCCACCTCCGAGCGCCTTCCTCCTCCGGCGCTCGCTTCGTAAGAGAGCGGCCCTTACATGAGTCTATACGGTATCAAGTAATATCGTCTGCCTGTTACACCGAAGTTTACACAGAAGTTGCACTGGCTCCAGAATTAAAATAAAATGAAATAAACATGGGTAAAAGGTAAATTTTGTTGATACCGACAGCTTCAGGAGCTGTGGTTCTTGTTTCATGATGTATAAATGGCTTGCACTTACGTCATGGTAGCCGCCATGTTGGTGCACCAACACGATGATAAGCTGGGTCCGTAACGTCACGTGAAAGCTTTCATTTAATTATATATAGATTGGACTGAAGTGCTCCTAGTCGCCATGTTGGTGCCCCAAAACGGTGATAAGGTGGGTGCGCGACGTCGCGTGAAAGTTATCAATTCTGAAGCTCACACGCGCGCATTCTCTGTTTGCTTTCCAGACCTCGTGGGCTATGGTCCAAAAATATTGAAGGTGAGGTGCACTACACAGTCACGCTAGACGCCCACAAAGTGTTGTAATGCAGTAGGGATTCCTAGCCATAGCCCTCGCATCCTTTGTCAAATTTGTACAGGAGTTATAAAACGTTCTTCGCATTTATAACATTCTCGTCATCTTGGTGCGCTCTGCGGAATGAATGGTCCTGACGTTGGCGACCACTTGAGCTTACATGAACGTGTCAGCACCAGCAGGTGGAATCCGACAGTTACGCTTGCGAACATTCTTTGGGACCGCAGTGGCACTCTACGTATGTGGTGGCAGATACACTACTGCTGGGTTGCTTTCAAACAGACGCTCTGCTACCTGTTCGGGAAACCGTTTGGCCGACAGCTCAAAGCAAAAAAGGACTTTGCTGGCTGCGCGCAAGCATCGACCGATTGAGCCTCATGTTTCTTACATTCTAGACGTATTGTCTCTTTGTTGCAAAGCCATATAGCATGTGTCTGAGAACATTAAAAAAACGCTTACCATTATCCTGAAGAGAATTATTGACGACACCTTCAATTTGCTTGTCTTCACAAACATTACCAGCATTAACACCATCCTGAAGGAATGCCTTCCTCTGGAACAAGCGAAAAGCCACTGCCTCTTCCTGTATTTCCCACGACTACCCAAGCCGGCTGTGACGTCGTTTTGTGGCCAGTCCTTTTAAGCGCCTTCACGATGTGACAACTTCCCCCACATACTTATTCGTGAACTTGAGGCTGCTTATCCAGCGCCTACTGCCTCCCAGACACCTGACATCGCCCTAGCCATGATCTCATTGATACAGGTTGTCATCCGCTAAGAACGTTTCGTCTTCCGCCACCTTCAGTCTTAATATGTTTGCCGCATACACCATGCTGAACCTTATTAGGCTGCAATAGCCATGTCTTGTTCTAGCTACTGTTCTTTTAGTCTTCGAAATCCATCTGAATGTCGCATCCTAGACAAATCAGTGTTCCCTTGCCGACGCATTGGTCATATTGGTCGCTATTGCCGCCATCCTTCGACCTCTCACCCGCGAAATCACCTGGCCGATTTCTTCTAGTACTCCCTTCGCTTACCTCTACACCCATCATGTCTACTGTACTGCTGCAGGTCACGTGGCTAGCGTGACCCACGTCCCGAGCTCCAATCACTTGGACGTTCATATTGGGGTCGAGGAGTTACGGAGTCGCCACCTGTCGGAAGCGCCTCGAATGCGTAGTATGAGGGATAACGCGACGCGCTCCTCATAGGTTTGGCTGTCGGCGCTCAATAAAAACACCACGCGGGAGCCCTCCTCGCCATTTCTGTAAGAACTCTCCAAACGAGGGAAGTTTCTTACTGCCAAAATAATAGTCTTGGAAAAATAGAAAGCGCAGAATACTTTACAGGCGTGATCTCTTTAGCGAATACGCACAGTGAACGCCCATTGCGCGCGGTCACCGTGATGGAGTCCCCCGAACCAGCTTCTTGCGTGAAAGGTAGGCAGTCGCTGACAGCTATGTGAAATCTGTTTTTGTAGAGTGCTGCTCGTATAACCAAACGGAGCATCACAGAATGAAGCCTCAATGCAGCGATCGCACGGGTTCGCAGCGACCGAATGCGCATCTGCATGCATGTCCGCGCACAATGTTTCGCTTTCGCTGCGAGCGCGTTTTCGCACCGTGTCGTGAACTTTAGGCCGCTGCATATGAACATTTGGACGCTACCAGAGATGTTCAAAAATAATTTCGTTATAACTAGGGACTTCGACGCTATACGGCGACTCATGATGTGCCATCGCGGCGATTCAATCATTTTTTTTACATTCTTGGATGTTTCATTATCGCTATTTCTCAAGGTACGTCGCACTGTATGTTTATCGGTATTCTCAGCAAGAAATTTCCCGCTGCTTCTTTTTGTTAATCCAGTACATTCATTGTTTGGTGCTAAGACAAAGATTACCATATGCCATGCTTTTTTAAACGTGATTCTGACCATTCCCCTTCTATTCTGGTGAAGATGCAAGTATCTATCATTAACAAGTTCATGGACCAAATCTTCATGGCATTAACCGGGCAGCGCGCGCGGGCGAGCTTCTCAGTGCGCGCTTTCTGCTACTCACCGAACATCGCAGCGCGAATGCCGTAGCAGAAATCTCGCGGAAGTGCTCGCTACACGCCCGAGTTGTAGCCGATGGCTGCTTGCCGGTTCTAAGTTTCGCAATCCAAGCTACACGCAGATTCTTGGCTTTCGGGTACATGTGAAGGCTGACAGCGGGCTCCGTTGCACGCGTCCGGCATTGTGGTACCGAGCAATAACCTACCATGTCGGACGCCTTCAAAGGCAGCCACTACCTATTATAGTGCTTTCAAATGCTGTCGAGCAGGCACCCAAAGCGAGAAAACATCCCCCCATAATCAGAGCCGTAGCTCAGGTGGGTCTAAACTTTCTTTTTCAGCTCGCTTCGGCGCTTCCGAAGCGGACGACACGACCGCTGTGCCCACGTGATCCCTCATACCACATCACACAGAGGGTGACACCAGCTTCTCCAGTGGTGGATCTCGCCCCCAACAGACGCCGTTAGGGCAATTAGGTTGATCGACACTGGTGCGCAGGTGTCTACTGTGAGTGCAAGTGTTCGATGCCGGCTCAGTAAAGTTATCACGCCTGCGCCGAACAAATTCCTACGAATCGTCGAAAGCCGGGCAGTCGATATTCTTGGCATCTGCCCTGCCCGAGAATCGCCAATACACACACTGCTGTCCTTTTCACCGTCATCGCGCAATGGCCTAACGAACTCATTCTTAGCCTTGATTTTCCATACACCCATCTGTTCTCAACTGTCCGGCCGGTTATCTTCGCTTTGCCTTGTCTCATCTCACCCACCACAGTGACCCGCCTCAGAGCCACTTAAGCTGATATTATTTTATTCACCTACCGCCTAAAGCTCTGACAGATGAATTTGTTCACTTCGCCGGTCATATAATGCCTACGTGGATAAGCCGATTCCCGGCATTATGGTTACACGCGGTGTCACCGTTTCGCATACTGTAGTGACGATCACTAGCAACCACACCTGCCCTCCTTTGGCTATTTTCATGCTGACCCCGTTGATGCTTCCGCAAGGAATCTCACTGGCACGCAGTTGCGCTCTGCAGGACAACCAAGTCGAAGCTTTCTTTGTATACTTTTTTGTTTCTTTCTTTGTATGTTTCTTTGTACCGCTGTTTAAGCCACACCTTGGCGTCATCCCATTATGGCAGCGCCGAATTTGAGAACATGGTTGTCACTGACTTTGCGCCGGCTAAAGCTCAAGTCCTCTGTCACGTTCTTGATGGTTACCACGACATTTTTTTTACTTTGGCATTCCCCCATTGGGAAAACTTCTGCCGGGATTCGTCGTATAAACACTGACAATGCCAACTGACTATTCACCGGCACCGCTACCATGTTTCCTAGCCGGAACGCCTGGTAATCCCACAGGAAGTAGAGAAAGTGCTCACAAAAGACATTATCCGGCCTTCCTGTAGTCCTCGCGCTTTCACCGCTATACTCGTGGAAAAATAAAGTTGGAACGGGGCAGTACCGTGTATATTATCGCCATTTGAATGAAATCACGATGAAGTGGGCTTACACGTTACTGCATATGAAGAACTCCGTAGACTGCCCGTACGATACAACCCACTTTTCCACCATCGATCTGCGCTTCTGCTTTGCCGGCGACAACTTCGACCGGGAGAAGGCCACCTTTGTCTTTCCTGACGGTCTTTATCAGCCCTTTGGTCTTGTAATGGGCTGGTCATTTTAGAACGAATGCTGGATCATTGATTCAAGGATTCATGCGTTCGACGTGCTTGTATTATCTGAATGACGGGAATGTTTTCTCCCCTACATGTGGCACACATCTCGATCACCTCTCAGGGATCCGTCATCGGTTCTGCAGGGCCGGCCTCCAGTTCAACTCTTAGAAATGCCATTTTGGTCGCCCCCAAATCACCGTCCTTGAGCTCCTCATGGACGCTGTAGGAGTGCGAGCTGGCCCAGACACAAGTCACACTTGCACGAACTTTTCCGTCCCAAAGACCACCAAAGACGTTCGCAGTTGTGCGGGGCAGTTTTGCTATTTTCACCGCTTTAGGGTATATTTTGCGGCCGCTGCGAACTTCCTAAACGACTTCTTGAGGAAAGGTGTTGCGTTTTCCTGAGGTCGCGTTTTCTTCGCTCAGGACCCTTTTTAGCACGCCGTCAATCCTGGCCAACTTTGGTCCATCCGCCGTCACCGAAGTTTGGACTATTGCCAATGGTTACAGTATATGTGTATTGTTATCTCAACGTCAGCGCAGACGACCGCTCTATAGCCCGTGCTATCCGGCTTCTGTTATCCACTGCGCGCCATTATTTACCAACAGACCGCGAGTACATCGTCCTTTTGTGGGTAGCCGCGAAGTCCAATCCACATTTATTCGGACGCGATTTCTGCGTGACCATAGGTCATCGCGCAATCCGATCGCTCTTTTCGCTCACGGACTCTATGGGTCGACTCGTTCAATGGTCTTTACAGCTGAAGGGTATACGTGCATGCTCAGCCGTATACAAGACGGGCCGCTTGCACCAAGATGCTGCTTGTTTGTTTCGCTCAGCCGTGGAAGAACATACCGATACCGACGCCAAAGCCGCGACACTTCTTGAGCTCTCATTCATCGGCTTGAGTTGTCATTTGGCCATTTCTCCGAATGTTCTTTGTCAAAGATGGGGTCTTATACCACCGTAACTTTCACATTGACACCCCTGACCTTCTCGTCATCACAGCTCATCTGCGTTCTAGTGTCCTCCGCCAACTTCACGACGCTCTTACATTGCCGGGCAGTTAAGCGTTTCACGCACATACGACCATGTGCGCCGCCGCTCTATTTAGCCTTGCCCGCTCAGTGCGGCGTTACGTCGCCACCAGCGACCTCTGCCAATTAACACTGTATTTTGTTGGGCTAATTGGTGCATATCGACGCTCTGTAGGTCCCCTGTCAACTCCGGAAAAAGCAGTCTGAGCTCCCTGCGGGGTACCTAGAGCCGATCGACACCCCGCCGGAACTTTTCTTCTATGTTGCGGTATTGGTTTATACCTTATTGGCTTCAATCTTCAAGACATGAACACTCCCAAAAAGTTGCGCTGCTGACGTCGTTGGCTCCCCTCTACGACGTTAGCTTTGTGCACTGTGCTTCGCGCCAATTTCTCACTGAGCGCGGCCATCACGGTCATTGCGCGCCGGCTCGATGAAGAACAAGTTCACAACTTCATATCATCCTCAGACCAATGTACGTTGCGGAAGACCACGAAGACTGGAATCCTTATTTATTATATGTGACATTTGCTTAGAAGTCATCGCGCACAACTCATCCGGTTTATTCATCATTCGATCTCTTGGACGGCCGAGAACCCGTCGTTCCTTTAGACACGTTGCTTCCTTCGAGTTCATCTTCTGCCAATGAATATGCGCGCGACGCCATCGCCCACGCTGACGACGCGCACCAGCTCGCCCGCGCTCGGCTGCATGCCTCCCAGAAGAATCTGAGACATCTTTATGTCTGCCGACACCGAGACGACACCGAGATGTCGTCGTCAGCATCCAGTGATATTTCACACGTCGCTAGGTTCAATTCCTTCAGCACTACTTTGACCAATGATGTTTAGTAGGTGCTCCGCGACAGTGATTCAACCACCGGGGCGCGTGATACCGAAGCCCAGCAAATGAACTCTGCCTCAGTGTAGCGGCAGCAAAGACAACGAGGAAGTGTGATGCCGATTGCTAGTCGATCGCTATCTTGATCGCGCTTGGACTAGCGTTGCAAAATATAACTTTTAGATAGCTTTGTACTCGAATCGCACCCAACAGTATTATCATAATCATAATCAACCTATTTTGGGCTCCTGAAGAACGGAGTTTTTTAACACGAAAGTGTTTTATGCCGGGGTCCACCAAGACTTCACTGACGTATTTCCGTCACGGAAATACGTCAGTGAAGTCTTGGTGGAAATACTTCAGTGACGTATTTCCGTCACGGAAATACGTCAGCTTACAATGTACACGAACATAATACAAAGAAAGAAACCAGAAGGAAAAGTTCCACAAACATGCAAAATTTGGAAATCGAACCCACGACCTCTCGGTCCGCGACGATAGATCGCCGAGCGTTTAACCCATTGCGCCACAAACGCATTTGCAGAGAGCTACACAGACGCGCCTTATATATCTAACACTCCTCCGTGTACCCGCGCTCTTGCTCGGGGCGGTGCCGCCGCCTACGAGCAGAAAAGAGAAGTACTGCATTATGACACTAACGCGCACCGACAGTGAACGCTTCGGTGGTCTCAGCACTACGACGCCTCGATGCCAGCATTCGAAGGGACGCTGGCATCAAGAAGCACTACCAACGCCACCTAGGTGGCGTTCACCGTACTCAGCACAGCGGAGCGTGGCCTCCGCAATTAGCTCTGAAAATGTTTCTGAAGTTGATCGCGGAGGCTGCAATTACGACGCGCTGTACGCGCTGATTTGACTCGGTGACGATTCAGTTACGTGCTTTGTCTTGCGCGTTGTATTAGTGTGTCAGTTACGTGCTTCGTCTTTCGCGTTGTGCTAGCGTGTGCAGCGTAGTGCAGCTTCCATATGCACGACGGTTGCTCATGGTCATCGACGTTGGTAGTCGTGATGGAGGAGACGTGCCACCAGGCGTCAGCGTGGGTGCATCAACGCCTAAGGGCGCTTTAGCCACAAAACACCAATAGACATTATATATCAATGTGCAATAAACATTACATTACTTCTGTGAAGACACGTTTCACTTTCGTGTTCTATACCGATTCCTATATAAGAGGGATCAACCACATTTTTTTCCAGCATTCACAAAATGTCCGTGTCTTGCGTCAGCCGACTTTCGTGCTAAGTATACAAATTTTCTAACTCGTCACAACTCGTATCATTCGACGTCCTGGAATATGCTTCTCTTCTCTTCGCACTATGCTGTAACTATCATTACATCAGGTATTTTTTAGAATACACAACATTCGAAAAAAATTACCTGTGGCATTCTGCATTTCGTTTCCATGAGAAACCAAAATATCCCACATTGTTCCTCATATACAAGAAAATAGGCTTAACCAGGTTCTGTGGCATTTTGCGTTTCGTTTCCATGGCAAACCAAAATTTCCCACATTGTTCCTCATATACACGAAATAGGCTTAACCAAGTTCTGTGGCATTTTGCGTTTCGTTTCCATGGCAAACCAAAATTTCCCACATTGTTCCTCATATACACTAAATAGGATTAAACAGGTTCTGTGGCATTTTGCGTTTTGGTTTCATCGCAAAAAAAAATTTCCCACATTGTTCCTCATATACACGAAATAGGCTTAAGCAGGTTCTGTGGCATTTTGCGTTTCGTTTCCATGGCAAACCAAAATTTCCCACATTGTTCCTCATATACACGAAATAGGCTTAACCAAGTTCTGTGGCATTTTGCGTTTCGTTTCCATGGCAAACCAAAATTTCCCACATTGTTCCTCATATACACGAAATAGGCTTAACCAAGTTCTGTGGCATTTTGCGTTTCGTTTCCATGGCAAACCAAAATTTCCCACATTGTTCCTCATATACACTAAATAGGCTTAAAGAGGTTCTTTGGCATTTTGCGTTTCCTTTCCATGGCAAACCAAAATTTCCCACATTGTTCCTCATATACACTAAATAGGCTTAACCAGGTTCTGTGGCATTTTGCGTTTTGGTTTCATCGCAAACCAAAATTTCCCACGTTGTTCCTCATATACACGAAATAGGCTTAACCAGGTTCTGTGGCATTTTGCGTTTCGTTTCCACGGCAAACCAAAATTTCCCACATTGTTCCTCATATACACGAAATAGGCTCAACCAGGTTGTGTGGCATTTTGCGTTTCCTTTCCATGGCAAACCAAAATTTCCCACATTGTTCCTGATATACACGAAATAGGCTTAACCAGGTTCTGTGGCATTTTGCGTTTCGTTTCCATGGCAAACCAAAATTTCCCACATTGTTCCTCATATACACGAAAATAGGCTTAACGAGGTTCTGTGGCATTTTGCGTTTCGTTTCCATGGCAAACCAAAATTTCCCACATTGTTCCTCATATACACGAAATAGGCTTAACCAAGTTCTGTGGCATTTTGCGTTTCGTTTCCATGGCAAACCAAAATTTCCCACATTGTTCCTCATATACACGAAATAGGCTTAACCAAGTTCTGTGGCATTTTGCGTTTCGTTTCCATGGCAAACCAAAATTTCCCACATTGTTCCTCATATACACTAAATAGGCTTAAACAGGTTCTGCGGCATTTTGCGTTTTGGTTTCATCGCAAACCAAAATTTCCCACATTGTTCCTCATATACACGAAATAGGCTTAAGCAGGTTCTGTGGCATTTTGCGTTTCGTTTCCATGACAAACCAAAATTTCCCACATTGTTCCTCATATACACGAAAATAGGCTTAACCAGGTTCTTTGGCATTTTGCGTTTCCTTTCCATGGCAAACCAAAATTTCCCACATTGTTCCTCATATACACTAAATAGGCTTAACCAGGTTCTGTGGCATTTTGCGTTTTGGTTTCATCGCAAACCAAAATTTCCACATTGTTCCTCATATACACGAATAGGCTTAACCAGGTTCTGTGGCATTTTGCGTTTTCGTTGCTCCATGGCAAACCAAAATTTCCCACATTGTTCCTCATATACACGAAATAGGCTTAAGCAGGTTCTGTGGCATTTGCGTTTCGTTTCCATGGTAAACCGAAAATTTCCCACATTGTTCCTCATATACACGAAATAGGCTCAACCAGGTTCTGTGGCATTTTGCGTTTCCTTTCCATGGCAAACCAAAATTTCCCACATTGTTCCTCATATACACGAAATAGGCTTAACCAGGTTTTGTGGCATTTTGCGTTTCGTTTCCATGGCAAACCAAAATTTCCCACATTGTTCCTCATATACACGAAAATAGGCTTAACCAGTTCTGTGGCATTTTGCGTTTCCTTTCCATGGCAAACCAAAATTACCCACATTGTTCCTCATATACACTAAATAGGCTTTACCAGGTACTGTGGCATTTTGCGTTTTGGTTTCATCGCAAACCAAAATTTCCCACATTGTTCCTCATATAACGAAAATAGGCTTAACCAGGGTTCTTTGGCATTTTGCGTTTCGTTTCCATGGCAAGCCAAAATTTCCCACATTGTTCCTCATATACACGAAATAGGCTTAAGCAGGTTCTGTGGCATTTTGCGTTTCGTTTCCATGGTAAACCGAAATTTCCCACATTGTTCCTCATATACACAAAATAGGCTTAACCAGGTTCTATGGCATTTTGCGTTTCGTTTCCATGGCAAACCAAAATTTCCCACATTGTTCCTCATATACACGAAAATAAGCTTAACCAGGTTCTTCATAACGACTGTATGGAGTACAATGATGTCTTCCATGGTGCCACAATTACACAATATCGAGCATTGTACCCTTTAGAACTGAAAAATAAGGTTCCATCGTTGCACTCTCCGATGAAAGTTTGACATATCTTACAGTGTCCACAGACTTTCCACAAACCGGAATAAATTGGTTACGCGGTCTCATTGACTTTCTTTCTCAGTCACTTTGTACCTGACTTCGAGTTTGTCATTCAGAGTCATCGTTCGTGTAGCAAAGGTCGCCACTAGTAAAGCAGCAGTTAAATACCTCATTATTCCCGCGTCATGCACAGATGTATTGTTGCAGTTTCGCCGCTTTATGTTTTACTTTATTGCAGGGTGATTGAATGTATGGACCACATGTTGGAAGAAAAGGCTCTGCAGTTGCATCATTGAGGACGACAGCATCGGGTGATGGTTTGGACCATTTAACAAATCAAGAAAAACCGAATTTGTATCTACTAATAAATAAAGAAAAAGCACGAGGCTTCTACAGTATATCTTTTTAAACAGCCCGTCAACGAATGCACAGGAAGGCCGCACAGGGAGGCGGCGTTTAGCTGCGGCACCAAATGCCTATTTATATAAAAACGTTGTGAGGGGAGAAGGTGGCAAAGACTTCCGACGCTGCTCGATGAGTGTCCTGTTCTGATCTCGACGGAAACCTCCGAGCCGCCCCCAGAGGCATCGGCAATAGTCACCAACGCCGCGCGCGTTTGATGCGAACGCGGGCAAAACGCCGACGGCGTCGACGATAGTTTTGCGGGTTGCTGGTGCTGCTGCATTTACAAGTTTATACAGCTGATAAAACTACTATTCTTACTCCGTACAGCTCTCTACTTTGTTGCTATCGCAATTGATGCTTCGCCTTTCGCGTGAAACTGCGACAACTTTTATTCCCCAGCAGACAATCACGGCCTGTAATCCAAATGATATCCACTGGCTTGTGGAGGTGTAGTATTCATGTATTTGTGAATGTTATTAGGTAGTTCTGCTTCAGTAGTTCTTCACAAGCTCGATTGTATTTACAAAATAAAGCATTTAAACATCCAGCCGAAACATATATCTCCAAGACAGATTCTATTGCACGAATTGGCTACATTGCTGCAGAGGAGCCTTACGCGAGACAGCCCTCAAAGATGACCTGAGGACAACTTGAACAGAACCATTTTTTGTTGAGTAGCAGTTACTAAAAGAATTTTCAGCTAACAGAGTAATACAGCCCTCTGCCCAATGCCAAAAACCTTTTACTTGAACTTTCATAACCTTTAGGATCAGTGTTATTAGGGGAAATAAATGATACGCAGTTCGCACAGCGCATGCGAAACCAACAATCGTTGCGACGTGGCTTTTGAAGAGAGAGAGAGAGAGAGAGAGAGAGAGAGATTGTGAAGAGGAAGAGGTGCTCTTTTCTGGAACTGTTTAGGGAGCGCGAGTGAGAATCTCTATTTTTGCAGACAAACGCGACTTTCTCCGATGCGCAACAATAAAGCTTTATATATATATATATATATATATATATATATATATATATATATATATAGCTTTATTATTGCTCATCGGAGAAAGAGTCGCGTATATATATATATATATAACCCATTAGGGTTACAGAATGGATACCAAGAGAAGGGAAGCGCAGTCGAGGTCGGCAGAAAACCAGATGGTATGATGAAGTTAGGAGATTTGCAGGCGCAAGTTGGAATACGCTAGCGCAAGACAGGGGCAATTGGAGATCGCAGGGAGAGGCCTTCGTCCTGCAGTGGACAAAAAATATAGGCTGATGATGATGATGATGATAATCATTTCACAACAAGCCAACAAACAATGACACCAAGGACAACATAGGGGAATTAGTTGTACTTACTCATTGAATTAAAGAAATGATAAATTAATGGAAATGAAAACGGATGAAAAAAAAAACACCGCATATCCACGGGGTGAATGATGATGAGTGGGCGAAGCTCCGGAGGGAATCATCGGTAAACCGTGAATCTTCCGTGTAATTCGCCCAGTCTCGCCGCACTAAATCGAACGATTGACTTCCACCAATGACACGCGTCATATGTGACGTCATTCCTATTTTATAACAGGGCCCTTCATTATAATTGCACCATCTCCCGCTTAAGGGGACGCTAGCACAAACGCGTTAGAAACGTGCAGTACTCTCTAGTAAGGGGGAGAGGCCACAGCGTCTTACGCAGCCGTTTACACATGCCGGAACGTGCACCGCGTTTGCCGACGCCATCAGCGTTTATGAATACGGGGGTAAGGCGGAGAGGCCACAGCGTCTTACACCAGCTTCTTACACGGGCCGTAACGCGCTAGCACAAACGCGCCAGAAACGCGCAGTCTTTCGTTAATGTTGGGTATTTATTGTCATCGTGGTGCGTGTGTCCATGTGCGCTTCGTGGCGTAGTGGACACGGACGCGTTCGGACGCAAGATGTCGAGCTCTGCAAGAGCAGGTTCAGCGGCCGCGTCTGGCCGTGGTAACAGGTCTTCTGTCGCCCCACCGGGTTATCGGTATGTACTACCGACTTTGCCATCAGGAGAAACTATGAAGGAGTGTTTGTTTTAGGGGCGAAGCTCCTTATGGCGGCACCCATTCCGTCCCCGTCGTCGTAGTAGTAGTGTGTAACCAGTCTGAGAAAAATCGGAAAAAAATTACGAAGTTGTGTCCGTAGCGCGGAATCGAACCAGGGACCCCTCGCTTCCGAGCGCGCGGCGTTAGCCCACTACGCCACGAAGCGGACATGGACACACGCACCACGATGGCAGTAAATACCCAACATTAACGAAAGGCCGCGTTTCTAGCGCGTTTCTAACGCGTTTGTGCTAGCGCGTTACGGCCCGTGTAAGAAGCTGGTGTAAGACGCTGTGGCCTCTCCGCCTTACCTTCAACGCGTTTCGAACGCGCTGCCCAAAGCGGTGGCAAGTCAAGTTCAAGTCGAGGAGCGTTTATGAATACGGGGGGTATACTCTCTCAGCAGTCATGTGATGGCGTCGGCAAACGCGGTGCACGTTCCGGCATGTGTAAATGGTTGCGTAAGACGCTGTGGCCGCTCCCCCTTACTATAGAGTACTGCACGTTTCTAACGCGTTTGTGCTAGCGTCCCCTTAAGCGGGAGATCCGATGATTCCCTCCGGAGCTTCGCCCACTCATCATCATTCACCCCGTGGATATGCTGTGATTTTTTTACACTGTGACGTGACCGGGAGACCATACCGCCTCGAAGACTTCCGTGACCCGCTGCAAGAGCTGGGTGTACTGAAAGACGTGACTGGTATAGGGCCCTTCGAAATGACGCATGTGTGGCTGATCAAGCTAAGAACGCCAGAGGCAAAGGAAGTGCTGGTTAACGCGGGTGGCTTGGAGGTGAAAGGGCGTTTTTGCGCCGTCATTGACCCTGTACAGCAAGACATCACACTCAAAGTGCACTGGGTGCCATTCCACATTACCGGGGAAGCACTGAAGAGGACTTTCGACCACTATGGCGAAGTGAAAGAAGTACGACAAGAGGATTGGAAGGTGAGAGGTTTTGAACAAGCCGAGTCCACTACGCGTATTGTGCGGATGACGCTCCGAGAGGATTTAACACCGGACGCTTTGCCCCATTTGTTCAAGATCTTTGGTGGTTCAGTGCTCGTCGTCGTTCCCGGCAGAGCTCCAATTTGCCTTCGTTGTCGACGCAAAGGACACATTAGGCGAGACTGCAGAGTGCCAAGATGTGCTCAGTGCCGGGAATTCGGCCATGAAGCACAAGACTGTGTGCGTACATATGCAAGAGTTACTGGCAGCAAGCAACCTGAAGACGAGGGTCTCGAATTGATGGAGGAAGAGGTAACGGAGAAGCTGACAGCGTCCTTAGAAACGCAGGCTGAACAGGTGGCTAGTGACGCGGAAAAGGTGGCAACGCCATCCGCGTCGACACAGGACGACACTGCAGGAAGAAAGCAGAGGCAAAGAAGAATGCAGGAAGAAGTGAGGACACCTCCTGCACCCGAAGACGCGGATCATGGGCGTGACGAGTTGAACGTGGAGGTGGTCGCGGAGCCAGACACACCATATGAGACGCCTGATGAGACGGCCACTGAGGATCCTGCTACACCTTCCAAACGGCATCGACGTGATGCTCCAGATGAGGAGACGCAGGGGGAAGGTGTTCAACGCCTGGAGCCGCAGTGGGTGGAGGTCGGGTCGACCCGGGCCAAGAAAGCGAAGTACGCCCCAGCGCAGAGGTCAGCGTCGCTCACCCGAGAAGGGGAGGCGACGCAGTGATCAACGCGACTGGCATCGCGGGTTCCCGTTCAGGCTGTCGTGCCGACAGGGACGCTCAGTTTGTGAAAGTTGCTAATTGCTGGACGCCTTGCCGTTGTTTTACTCTTGCTATTTGAAATGGCTATGTCGCTAGCTCCATTGCGCGTGGGAACGCTCAACGTTAGAGGTCTCAGGGCGAGACGCAGACAGCGTCAGCTCCGACGCGTAATGTTAGAGGAAGATTTAGATATCTTGGCGATTCAGGAGACTAAAATAGAGAGTGAGAGTCAGACTGACGGTATGGTTGTACAGTTTAGTGACCGCTATACTGTATGCGTTAGCCATGCTGTTGGCACAGCGGCCGGATGCTGTATGTTTATTAAGAAAGGTTTGGGTATAGTGGAAGAAACAGTGATAAGTTGTCAGAGTGGACGATTCGTGTTTTGTGATTTCGTATATTGCAACAAGGAATTCCGAATAATATGTGTGTACGCACCAACAAAAGTAAATGACCGGCTTAGCTTTTTTCAAGAAACATCGCAGTACATGAAAACAGACAGATATTTGATAGTGTTAGGAGATTTCAATTGCGTTTTGAACTCTGATGATCGTTCGCATGCTGGATACTGGACTGATAAGAGCGTTGAGTTCTTAAGGGGGGCCATAGGAAGAGCCCTGTTGGAGGACATTGCACATTACGCGAATGGAGGTAATAATCGGCATTACACTCATTTTCAAGGCAATAGCCATGCAAGGTTAGACAGAGCGTATCTTTCGCAAGAAATTGCCACAGTGTGTGATGATTACAAGGTGCTGAATATAGCATTTAGCGACCATTGTTTAGTAGCCTTCACGATAGGGAAGAAGATCACCGTAAGACCTAAAATGAAGTGGGAAACATGGAAATTAAACGTGAAACTCTTACAGGACGAACAATTTCTAAAAAGCGTACGAACAGAAATGGCCAAAGCAAACAGTAGCTATGAGAGAGGATGGTGTGAGCGATGGGAGAGGTTTAAAGAAGCCGTAAAAATGAATGCCATAGAGCGAGCAGTAGAAATGCGTTTTGAAGAGCGTCAAGAAGAAAATAACCTGAAAAAATGCTACAGAAATTGCTGGATGCTGAAACTGCGGCGCCAGGCACCTTTATGGAAGAAATAAGAAGAACGAAGTGTAAACTTGAGGCTATCGACACGGAAAAATACCGTGGTGCGCTTGTTCGCGCACGAACGGAAAAGATCTTGGCCGATGAAATGCCAACAAAGCGTGCTTTGGTAGCTGAGAAAAAGTATGCGAGGAGGAACGAAATAGTTGAGATTGAATACAAAGGGAAAATATGTAGAGATGCAGAAGAAATCAATTATGCATTTAAGGAACATTATAGAGAGCCATTCAATTGTAGAATACCGAACAAGCCTGGGTATGAGAGCCATTTTCTAACTACCCTTCCCAGATTAGATGCCGAAGAAACAGAAAGATTATCAGTAGATATCACTGCAAAGGAAATTGAAATGGCCAGAGAAGACCTTAACGCTGGAAAATCGCCAGGACCTGACGGCTTAACTGCAGTTTTTTACAAAGCCTTCTGCGCGCAGATAGCCATCGTATTAGAGCATGTTTTTAAGGAGGCGTATCAAGCAGGTCGTCTGCCACCGTCCTTTAAAAGGGCGTACACAATCTTGATACCAAAAAGCGATGACGCGAATAAACTTAACAAAATCACAGGCTACAGACCAATTACGCTGACAAACGTAAATTATAAAATTTCAATGAAGATATTTGCTCGGAGACTACAAGTGGTTATTGGTGATTTAGTAGGACTGCATCAGACCTGCGGGATAAGAGGGAGGTCGATATTTACTAATATCCATGTGGCTCGTAGCATACTGGAAACGTGTGACGCTGACTTTAGGAAAGTCGCTATGTTACAAATTGATTTAGAAAAGGCATTTGACAGAGTATGTCACGATCTCCTATTTTCAATTCTTGATTATGTAGGTGTTGGATCATTGATAACAGAGGGAGTTAAAATGACATATAACAATTGCACAAATAACCTCATTATCAACCATGAGCTAACTGAAAGGATTGAAGTGCGTTCATCTGTGCGTCAGGGGTGCCTCCTGTCACCTCTTTTGTTCGCGTTATACCTAGAGGCTCCATGTAAAAAACATTATTGATAGTCCGGATGTGCGTGGTTTCAGCCTAGAAGGATGTGAAGTGCGTTTATTAGCTTACGCTGATGATGTCGTTGTTTTCTGCACTGATAAGGAGAGTGTTCGAACTTCTATGAAAGTTTTGCGTGAGTTTTGTGACATGACAGGTAGTAACATAAACCTGAATAAACGTGTCGGTTTGTGGCATGGCCAGTGGCAGACAACGCCACGTGTTTTTGAAGGTATGCAGTGGACGCTCACACCTGGGATTTACCTGGGTGTACCGTTAGGCACTCATCGAGACACCAAAGATTTGTGGAATGGAAAGGTGCAGGAATTGAAAGCTCAAACTGACAAGTGGGCCGGGCCCACGGAGGAAGATAAAGGTTTCTTGCTCCGTGGCCGGGCCTGACCTCTCAATATTTGCACGTGCAGCAATTTGCAGAATCTTCTTAATGAGGAAGCTGTGGTATCTCATGCAAGTCCTGAGCTGTTCCCGATTCAATTTTAAGAAATTTCATGAGCATTCGCTGTGTTTGTGTGGCAGTCAGAATATGAAAGAACAAGCAGAAACAACTTGTTTCGCAAGTTAGGTCAGGGAGGCTTGTCATTACCAAACTTATTCTTAAAGCAACTGGTTTCTATATTCTTGTTCTTGCGAGACACCACAAATCCTTTCTTGCGAACAGTTATTCAAGTTCGATTGAGCAATGCTTTACCTAACTTTGTTGTCTCGATGAGGGAGGGTGGGTGTTACGCAACGAGTAAATTTCTACGTGAAGTGGTCGTGGCGTTTAGATTTTTAAACCACAACTTTTCTACTGAATATTTGGCTACTGTAACACGTAAGCGTATAAGCGCTGATTTAATAGACATTATGTTCCCAGAACCATTGTATCGATTATTGTACCATGAAGGCCAAGGAAAAGATGTGCTAAAACGTGTGAAACGAATGATGGTTCCAGGGGGAGTGAAAACGTTCTTTTTTAAACTACATACTAATACCTTGCCTGTAAAAACATGGCTAGAAGAAAAAGGGCATTATTTACCATGGGGTACTAACTGTTTAATTTGGAAGAAACCAGAATCTATAGAACATGTGTTTCTAGATTGTTGGAGTGCGGTCTTCTTCTGGGACATTATGCAAAGAACTATTAAAAAAGAATTACCGTTAACACCCCGTGGTATTCGATACTTAACTACAGGGCACGACAGTATACCTTATGACACGTTCTTTCTCCTCGGCCTTCACACCATCTGGAGAAACCGCATGGCTGTAAGGAATTGTGACATTAATCCGAGAACAGTAAACTCTTACTTTACTGAAAATGTGAGTAAACTTCGTGAAGTGTTTAAGAAATTAGGTTATGAAGATAAACTATTGTTCTTGATGGATGCTCTTGTCAAAATGAAAGTTTTGTAATCTCAACCGCAAGTGAAACATCAGCGGTGGGAAAGTGAATATTGTCAGCTGTTGCAGTAGTTTGTATTATTGTTTTTGCCGAATGTCCTGAAATAAAGAAAAAAAAAAGCGCTCCGTGGCGTAGTGGTTAGCGCCGCGCGTTCGGAAGCGAGGGGTCCGTGGTTCGATTCCGCGCTACGGACACAACTACGGACACAACAGCTACGGACACAACACAACCGTTTCGCGCGGCACATCAAGAGCCGTGCTGCGCATGCGCAAGGATCAGTGATGTCACACGGCTTGCGCACCGGAGCCACCGGTGCCGGCACCTCTCGCGTACTCCGCCGCCGCCGCGCGCGACTCACCGCCGCCGGTCTGCGCATTCCAGAGGAGTGACGTCGTAGCCGTGGTAGACGCACTGGCGCCGGCGCGCGCTCGCTGGGCAGTCGCCGTCTGACACTGCGCTGGAGCCGCTGCGCTTCTGACTGGCGTTTGCCAGTGTGGTATAGCCATGGAGAAGGAGAGCGCAAATGCTTATGCCAGTCGTGTTGACGCTACCAGAAGCTCGGAAGTCTGCATCTATGTCAGGAATGGGATTGCTGCCAGTGAACTGCCAAACGTAGCGGTGCCTAAGGCCTGTGCCGTTCAGCTTGACGAAAGTGGTGTGATAATCGAAGCCGTGTATGTGCCACCGAACAATTCCATTAAAGACACTATAGACGTAGTGGCTACGTGTATACCTAGTCGGGCGGCAAGTGAACTGTGTGGGGTGGCTGGTGACTTCAATCGTGCTCCAGACTCTTTTTGTGTTCCTTTGAAGGACAAGTTTAACCTCGACTTAGCCAGTCTTCCAACTGCACAGATGACCCAATGGGGAAGCACCATTGATCTTGTCTATCAGAGACAGACAGACAACTCCAAATTCTGTGTTGGGGCCATAGAGACGGCAGCGTGTTACTTCACTGATCACCGAGCCGTCTTTGTGGCAATAGAGAAGCAACGTGACTTTGAGCAAAAATAAATATACATGTGCCACATAATACGTATACCGCGTGTGTGTCATTGGAGCAGCAGTAAGCATGACAATCAAGCTAATCCTTGATAATCTAGACAACCAGGAAAGCTAAGAATAATCAGCTGAACCTTTGCTAACGCTACGTATATCCTGGCATAGCCGAGCTAAGCCACTGCAACTTTTTTTTTTCATAAAAGTAGACGTGGCTACCTACTGCGACGACGATGACTACTACTACTACTATTACATACTACAGAGGAGGGACAGACCGACACCCTAAGGAGCTTCGCCCCTAAAAAACAACTGTCTGCAGGTGGGGAACGAACCCACGTCTTCGCATTACGCGTGCGACGCTCTCACCATTGAGCTACCGCGGAGCCGTTTTCCCATCCGCTTTCTGGGGTGTTTATGTTTTACAACTAGAACTAACCCTGGGAGTGTAAGCCAGCGCCACCACTCACAAACCTAGGGGCGGATGTGGAACATCCTTTCTGCCGCAGGCGTCACGAGCACGGGATCTTTTTGGGTGATGGCAACTGGTCAATAAAACCACATATGCTACCTGAAGACATAAATGTTGCTGGATTTGAGCCCTCGTTATGTAATGAACGGGAAGAAAGGGATCTGAGGGGCCCGATTTATATATATATATATATATATATATATATATATATATATATCCGAAGACACTTCGACCCGCCGCGGTAGCCTAGTAGTTATGGCGCTGAGCTGCTCAGCTCGAGGTCGTGAGTGCGATTCTGGCCACGGCGGTCGAATTTCAATGGGGGGCGAAATGCGAAAAATGCTCGTGTACATAGATTTGGGTACAAGTTAAAGAACCCCGGGTGGTCAATTTATTCCAAAGCCCCCACAATTCAGCGTGCCTCATAATTATATACGAGAAGATAGGGAACCGAGGGGCCCGATTTTTAATAAGCATATCATAAGAAGCCAACAAACAATGACACCAAGGACCACATAGGGGAAATTACTTGTACTTAGTGATTGAATTAAAGAAATGATAAATTAATGGAAATGAAAATGGATGAAAGAACAACTGTCCGCAGGTGGGGAACGAACCCACGTCTTCGCATTACGCGTGCGATGCTCTCACCATTGATCTACCGCGGAGCCGTTTTCCCATCCACTTTCTGGGGTATTTATGTTTTACAACTAGAACCAACCCTGGGAGTGTTAGCCAGCGCCATCACTCACGAACCATAGGGCGGATGTGGAACATTCTTTCTGCCGCAGGCGTCACGAACACGTGATCTTTTTTGGGTGATTGCAACCGGTCAATAAACCTACATATGCTTACCTGAAGGCATTTTTAATAAGCATATCACAGGAAGCCAACAAACAATGACACCAAGGACCACATAGGGGAAATTACTTGTACTTACTGATTGAATTAAAGAAATAAAAAATAATGTAAATATATATATATATATATATATATATATATTGTGAGACAAGGTTTAGGCAGTCAGATTCTCATTTATTCTCCCGAGCGAGAGCCCCGCTACCAGGCCCCAAAACGGTGATGATGAGAATGTACAGATGAGAATATGAAGCGTATGAATAATGCTCACACTAATTTCCCCGCGCGCGCAAGCGGCCAGCCAGGCCGCAACTCAGCCAGGAGGGAGGCGCCGAACGAATCGTTTGAGACGCGAAACGTGAACGATCTCTGAACCACGATAACGATGGTCGGAAGAAACCTCGATGGGAGTAACGCGATAGTTCACTGGGGATGTTTGTTCATTAATAATGTAGGGGCCAAGAAAGCGCGATTCAAACTTCTCACACAAACCGGGTGTACGAGTGGGCGTCCAAAGGAGCACTTCATCTCCAGGACGATAGGAGACGTCGCGACGAGAGATGTCGTAACGTTGCTTGCGGTCGAGTTGACTGACTTCTGTGTTGAAGCGAGCACGGTCACGACATTCGTCAAGTCGCGAGACGAACTGTTCTGGTATACTGGCCGAGGTGTTAGTTGGGGCAGATAAGAAAGCGGCGTCGATGGTGAATGTCGGCGAACGGCCGTAAACGAGGTAGAAGGGAGAGTACCCTGTAGTCCGCTGGATGGCAGTGTTGTGAGCAAACGTCACAAAAGGTAAAAGTTTGTCCCAGTTGTCGTGGCTTGGCCCGATATACATTGCTATCATATCTATTAACGTGCGATGAAATCGCTCTGTTAAGCCATTTGTCTGGGGGTGGTACGCGGATGTCGTCTTATGAACTGTGCCACATGCTCTGAGTACTTCTTCGATCATTGTTGACATGAAACTCTTGCCGCGATCACTCAACAGTACACGAGGTGCACCATGACGCAGCACAATGGCATCCAGAAAGAAGCCGGCAACGTCCGAGGCGGAACTAGAGCGTAGAGGTGCGGTCTCTGCGTACCGTGTGAGGTGGTCGACAGCTGTCACGATCCATCGATAACCTGCTGGCGTCATGGGTAGAGGTCCGACCAGGTCAATTCCAACGATGGCAAAAGGTGTCTCGGGACATGGGATGGGCTGCAAAAGGCCAGCAGGAGGTGAAGTCGGTCGTTTCCGCCGTTGACACTGGACGCAAGAAGCGACGTACTTGGCCACAAAGGTAGACATGCCCGGCCAAAAGAAACGGCTCCTAACGCGGTGGTATGTTTTGTGGAAACCCAGGTGGCCAGCGGATGGGTCGTCGTGAAAGGCTTCAAGGATTTGCGTGCGCATCGAACGTGGAAGAACAGGTACCCAGCGGTGGCCGTCGGTGTTGTAAATGTAGCGGTGCAACACGTCGTTGTCGAGCTTAAATAGTCGCAGTTGTCGACGTAATCGGGCATTTGGTGCAGAAATAGTACCGCAGAGGCGTTGGATGATGCTGCTGCAGTAGGGATCAGAACGTTGACACGAGGCGAACTGAGTTCCGCGATTAGAAGATGGCGTGTCAGTAACCGCTAGAGGTAATAACGTAAGTGGAGACTTAGTCTCATTATCAAGTGGTGAGCAATGGAGAGACGTGCTCGAAGATAATAGTGGCAGGGGGCAGCGAGACAAAGCGTCGGCATCTTGATGCTTTTTCCCAGACTTGTAGACAACGTCAAAATCGTACTCTTGTAATCGGACCACCCAGCGACCAAGGCGTCCAGACAAATTTTTCATTGACGACAACCAGCATAAGGCATGGTGGTCGGTTATGACTGTGAAGTGGCGTCCATAAAGATATGGTCGAAACTTTTGTATGGCCCAAACTACTGCAAGGCATTCCTGCTCTGTTATCGAGTAGTTCTTTTCGGCAGCCGTTAATGCGCGACTGGCATAAGCAACGACTCTCTCTCGTGTAGTGGTATCACGCTGTAGAAGGACAGCACCGATCCCATGGCCACTAGCGTCGGTGTGCAAACAAGTTGGTGCGTTCTCATCGAAGTGACTCAGGACGGGGTCGGATGTCAAGGCTTGCTTGAGGGCTTGGAAAGAAAGCTCGCAGTCGTCTGTCCAAGTGAGAGCAGTGCCCGACGTCAGCAACTTGTGCAGCGGCGATGCCATGGCAGCAAAATGACTGATGAAGCGGCGGAAGTAGGATGCCAGGCCCAAGAAGCTTCTTAATTGTTTTTGATTTTCGGGGCGAGGGAAGTGAAGCACGGCAGCAACCTTGTCGGGATCTGGTCGAACGCCATCTTTACTGATAAGGTGCCCCAACACTTTGATGTTCTGTCGGGCAAAATGGCATTTTTTTTGTGTTGAGTTGGAGTCCAGCGTTGGAAATGCATGTGAAAACTTCGTCAAAACGCTCAAGATGCTGACGAAAAGTTGTAGAAAAAATAACTATGTCATCTAAATAACACAGACAGGTCTTCCACTTAAGGCCGCGTAAACTGTATCGATCATGCGTTCAAATGTTGCAGGAGCATTACATAAACCGAAGGGCATGACGTTGAATTCGTAAAGCCCATCAGGCGTTGCAAAGGCTGTCTTGCTCTTGTCCGCTTCGTCCATGGGTATTTGCCAGTACCCAGATCGCAGGTCTAGACTTGAGAAATATTCAGCGCCCTGGAGGGAGTCAATGGCATCGTCGATTCTTGGCATCGGATATACGTCTTTGCGCGTGATCTTATTAAGTGCTCGATAATCGACGCAAAATCGTACAGAGCCGTGTTTCTTGCAGACCAACACAACAGGAGACGACCAAGAACTGGCGATGGCCGAATGATGTCACTTTTAAGCATGTCGTCAACGTTGTCCGCAATGATTTATCCGCTCTAGCGGAAGACACGCGATACGGGCGGCGGCGTACAATAGAACTGCCTTCGGTTTCAATGCGATGCACTGCGACAGAAGTGCGTCCCAGAAGTTTGGAGTTAACGTCAAATAAGGAGCTGTGTTTTTGCAGTAGGGCCAAAAGGTCTTCTTTCTCGGCAGCAGTCAAATCGGGATTTATCGCGTCCTTTAGAGCAGTGGCAGCAGCATGATCATCAGTAGTGGTAGACAAAGGTGGTGATTCGGTGTGAAGAGGTACTAGCGAAAGAGGTTCGGTGTCATGTAAAGCAAGTCACAGTGGTGCCCTGGGAGAGCAGAACTGGCGAAGAAGTAGGGTTATGAACAGCGACGAACGTTCTACCGTCTTGAAAACGCACCAGGCTAGGAGTAATGCTAAGCCCACCAGAGACGCACTCACTGCTGGGTGCAAGGAACACATCACCATTAACAATAGTGTCGGAAGTCAGCGTTAAGATATGCTCATTGCCCGCGGGAATTAAACAGTCGGTAGACGTGACGAAACGTAGTGTGTGAGCATCGACAGAGGACGAAGGTTCAGTGTCCGTCATATGTATAGTGCTCTGACGACAAGAGATGAAAGTGGAAGCGGAGGACAGGAAGTCCCATCCCAAGATCATCGCGTAGGTACACGAAGATAGCACCACAAACTGAATGTGGTGAAGGATGCCATCAATGAAAACACGTGCACTGCAAACACCGGAGGGCTGAACAAGAACTGCATTAGCACAACGAAGGGGAGGGCCAGTATATGGTGTCTTCACTTTTCGCAATCGAGAGCACAAGTCAGTACTAATAACCGAAAGCGATGCACCCGTGTCAACCAAGGCTTCAGTCCGTACACCTTCAACAAACACCACAAGTACATTTGACGGGCGCTCCGGAGGCGTTTCAAGTTGTCCAAAGGATGCAGCTTTCCCTTCTGAAGCTGCACTATTCAGTTTTTCGGGCGGTGATCGGAGGACGAAGTAGCCGGTCGAAGAGGGGAAGAGGAGCGCCGCATCGGTGATGGAGAGCGCCGACGCGGGAAGCGCAATGAACCGGCAGCGTTGAATTCCTGTGGAGATGGGGAACTTCGAGGATAATAATTGTAGTACGAACGCCGACGCTCAGAAAACTCATCCATTTCGAAACCGTCATAGCCACGTCTTTCATCTTGCTGACGGCGTCGGCAAAACCTTGAAATGTGGCCACGGATGCCGTAGTAGTAGCAAACAGGTCGAGGTGGGCTCCACGTGTTGTAAGATTCAAGAAGTGGCGGTCGCGCAGTGGTGGGATTCAGGGACCCGTGCATTGCAGGCGCCTGCTGTGGTGGCTGCTGCAAGGGTGGCACCAGGGAGGCAACCTGAGCGTAAGTTGGCGCAGGTGCCTGCTGTGGTGGCTGTTGCAAGGGTGGCACTAGGGAGGCAACCTGAGCATAAGTTGGCGTAGGGATGGGTCGTGGGCTCGGGACTTGTGGACAAGTCACGGCAGGTATCTCTTCCCTCACGATATGGCGGAGGCCGCCACCAGCAGGGGTCATATGGACCTCAGGAGGGGTAGACGATGCGTGGGCGTGCAGTTCCTCACGGATGATGGAGCGAATTAGGGCACGTAGTTCGCTGTCGTTGGAGGCCTTGAAATCAGAAGTGTCAGTGTGTAAGCGAAGCATATTAAGCTCATCGAGGCGCTGACACGTACTGATAATGTCAGCGATGGTAGTGGGGTTCAGCCCTACAAGAGCATTGAATGCCAGCGTCCCAATACCCTTGAGCAGGTGGCGTACACGGTCACTCTCTGGCATCGAGGTGTTCACGCGGCGGCAGAGGGTGAGCACGTCCTCTATGTACGAAGTGTACGACTCGCCCGAGCGCTGGACACGCTCAGCAAGCTTCTTCTTGGCAATATCGGAGTGGACAGAAGAGTTCGCGAAAATCTGGCGTAGGTGGTGTTTAAACTTGGTCCAGTTGACGAAATCGAGCTCATGGTTATAAAACCAAGTTCTTGCGACGCCGGTGAGGTAGAAGGCGACGTGCCTAAGTCTTTCAGATTCGTTCCAGTGGTTCAAGTCACTCACGCGCTCGTATAGTTCCAACCAGTCTTCAACGTCTTCACCGGGAAGTCCAGCAAACACCGGTGGATCCTTCTGAGGGGTGATGACCGTCCAAGCAGGGGTTCCTGCCGGAGCAGGCAAGGTGGATGTCGCGGTAGTGGCCTGCTGATCTTGAGACATGGTCGAGTGCAGTTGGTAGGGGCGGCGACCCTTGCGGAGCTCCAGGGATGTAGCGTAAGTGAAGCTGGAGAGAGACGGGCAGCGAGAGGTACCGGGATCAATACCCAGCCCCTCCAACACTTGCGAGACAAAGTTTAGGCAGTCAGACTCTCCTTTATTCTCTCGAGCGAGAGCCCCATTACCAGGGCCCAAAACGGTGATGATGAGTATGTAGAGATGAGAATATGAAACACATGAATAATGCTCACAATATATATAGTGACTGGACAATTCAATGGCCCAAGATAATTTATAAAGGTGAGAAACACAACTTCACGGTTATCTTTGGTTTGTGTACCCAACAGTTTCGGTCGGTGGACCGGCCTTTTTTCAAGGGATACAGTAAATTCTCGTGACAGCCTCTTTATATATTAAGGGAAAAGGCTCGATGCTGCAGTTCACGCCAGTAGGCTCCAGTCCTGGCCGGCCGTACCCCAGGGCGCCCAACCGCAGCTCGCCCATCCCTCGCCTTTTTCGTCCACAGTTGGCGCTGATGCCGCTACTCATGTCGGCGTTCCCACTATATTTAGGTAGAGAATGAAAACGTAAAAATAGAGAGAGTGAGAGAAAGGACGATAAAAAAGAAAAAAAGAGGGGGAGAAGGGAGAGAGGCGAAGGCTACCTAGAATACTCTGAATTAACACTCGTAGGTACCTAGAATACTCATAGGTAACGGAGTTATTCATGGCGCATTCGCGGAGTCACTCCCCGTATCAGTGTCAATGTTCAGGCCTTTGACCGGCTCCGCAGGGGTGAATGCCACAGGGTTAGGGAGTGAGAGGTGATGGGAAAAGAATCCGTTACGCGCTTTTACATTGCAACGCCTTTGGGTGATCAGGGGCGCGATCTTGTACGCGTTCCAAAATGGAACGGAGGCGGTCCGTTCCATCGAGCCGAACACGATTGGTCAATTTGAACCGTGATGAACGCCATGACGTCAATTGTGACGTGAGCCGTGACGTATTGCTGCTGTCAATCATTCCGTGTGGTCTGCTAACGGACGAACACAACGGAACGGTTTCCGAGTCCGTCCGTTTCGATAGAACGGATTAGAACGGCTACCAGACGGCTTGGATTGGATTAAAACGTAAGCGCTTGGGAGAGTTAGTTTCTTTCGTATCTGGTTCAATCCAAACCGGGAATGAGAAAATGGCGTTTCCTTTCTCTGCCGTGACTATTCGTGTCGCCTGTGTGGCTTCTGCAGTGGCGCAGAGACGACGACCTGGGGTAGATGATGCATTTTAAGAGTAGGAAGAGTTCCGGTAGCATTTTCGTCTGTGCAAACGAACAGTGCGTAGCTTGTGCGACGAGCTTGACCCCATCATTGTATGCCAGCGAGCCAGTGGCCTTTCCACAGAAAGGACGGTGTTGTGCGCGCTGCGATTCTTCGGCACCGTACGCTTCCAGAGGAGCGTTGGTCGCGAGGAGCAAATAGGCATGGCGCAGTCGGCCGTGAGCAACACCATCCGCGAGGTGAAGGAGGCCATCATTTCCGTGTCTGCCCGGAGAAAGTTGGTGGACTTTTCATTGACACCGGCTGCCAAGGATGAGGTGTCCGAGATGTCCAGGGGGTTGGGGCGTCATGAAGCTGTTCGAGGACAATAGAACGGAGTGTTTCGGGAACAACCAGTCGAAGCTCTGGGCCATCGGAGTTGGTGTTGCGTCTCTATAAGATGCCGTCACAAAGCACGAATAATTGTAGGGACGGGAAACTGCGATGAAGTTGTAGACATCTGATAATTCACCGCAAATTGGCTTAGCTGAGCTGTTCGCTGCCTATGTCGGATAATTCTGATATCGCGAAGACGCAGGCGTCCGAATCGTGTGCTGACAAGTCGGGAGGGTCCATTGGATGACGGGATAAGCAATTCGCATCCTGGTTCAGTCTTCCAGACTTGTAAGTGACATAAAAGCTGTATATTCTTGCAGTTTCAGTGCCCAGCGACCAAGTCATGCAGTCGGATCTTCGAGGGAAGACAACCAGCAAAGCGCATGGTGGTCTGTGATGACGGAAAAGGTGCGGCCAAACAATTATGGTCGAAACTTTCCGACAGCCCACATTAGTGCGACGCACTCGCACTCAGTGATCGAAAATTTGCACTCTGAAGAGGAAAGAAGTCGACTGGCATAGGCGATGACGCGGCCGCGTCCTCATTGCTGCGGGGCGAGAACAGCGCCGATGCCATGTCCACTTGCGTCGGCGCGAAGTTCAGTGGGGCTGACGGGTCAAAATGGGCCAAGATGGGTGTTGACGTAAGTAACGTCGTGAGTGCGTGAAACGCAGTGCCCTGTTCAGGACCCCCAAGAGAATGACGTTTCCTTTTTCAAGAGTTGCGTGAGTGGACGGGAAACGTCGGCGAAGTTCTTGACAAAACGTCGAAAATAGGAGCACGAGCCGAAAAAGCTCCGTACGTCTTTAGTGGAAGATGGCATAGGGAAGTGTTTTAAAACACAATTTTTTTCTGGGTCAGGTTGCACCCCTTCAGCACTCACAAGATGGCCAAGCACAATGATTTCACGGGGGCCACAACGGCATTTGGCAGAGTTGAGCTGAAGGCCTGCTCGCCTGAAAACTTCAAGAACTGCCGACAAGCGGCTAAGGTGACTCTCAAATGTCGATGAGAACACGATGACATCGTCAAGGTAGCAGAGGCAAATTGGCCATTTGTATGCACGGAGAAGGGAGTCCATCATCCTTTCAAATGTGGCTGGGGCATTACACGGTCCAATGAGCATCACCTTAAATTGGTAAATCCATTGGGCGTAACAAATACGGTCTTTTCACGGTCTTGATAATCGACGGAGATCTACCAGTAGCCTGACCTCAGGTCGAGAGAAGAGAAGTAGGCAGAGCCGTGAAGACAGTAGAGAGCGTCATCGATCCGCGGCAAAGGGTAGACGTCCTTGCGCGTTACCTTGTTTGGGTGGCGGTAGTCGACGCAGAAGCACCAGCTGCCATCTTTCTTCTTTACTATATAGGAAGACCGGTGATGCCCATGGACTGCATGAAGGTTCGATGACGTCCTTGGTGAGCATCTTGTCGACTCCACACTGTATCACTTCTCGCTCGGCATGGTACACGCGATAAGGACGTCGTCTCATTAGGCTGGCGTCCCCAGTATTGATATTA
>NC_051163.1:116953219-117066914 GCF_013339745.2 Dermacentor silvarum
GCTGAGGGCTCGCTTTTCCAACTTAAAATTATTGTGGCGGCTGTTTGTGCTCAGTACGGTCGAGTTTTAGAAACGCCGAAATCAACAAAAATCACGGGGCCGAAGCCTGACAGTTGGTCGTGAGTTGTGATATTCCAAATACAGAAACAATGAAAACTTGGCTTTTTCGTGTTGAGTTAAGCTTCGCGATTGCGGCCGTGGGCACATATTTCGGATACCCACTCAATTTTTTAACAGCGAACCTGTTTGTCTCTAGCCCCCGTATGCAGCCGACATGCGTTCTAAAGGGGAGGGGGAGGGGGTAGTGTCACCTGGCGAATTACGTCATATCATGGCGCGTTACAGGTATAAAGGCAGTGCGTAGCAAGGAGAGTTACCTGGGCGGCTTACGTCGTATCTCAGCGCGTGGACTGGTTAAACCGATTTATTTATTCTTTTATCGCGCGGCGTTGTTAGCGATGGTAGTTTCTTTCCGCAGCCTCGTTGGCGCAAGCTTGGTCGAAACGTGAGGCGTATAATAGGATTCTAAAGGCGAGCTTTAAAATGGGTTGGTTCGGCGGGCCACCATGCTTTAGAAAAATGGAATGCGCCTGGCACTGTCGCTGTTTGCGCGCTCGGGAACAACAGGGCGCGTGTGGCGATTTTCACGCTCCGGCCACCATTCACTTCTGATATTTTTCAGCTGGGACTGTACATTCTGCTCTTCATTTGTCATAACGTATTTTACGCCTTGAGCCTATTCTAAACTTATCTTTCATTACAACAGCCAAGCCTTAGCCGTGTTAACACTGATTGCTTTATAGGTTTGCTGTAGCACGTAGATGCTGCCCCTGTTGGAGCTGTACTCCACCTAGCACATGTATTACGGAAACGTGGCGTATAAGATAAGCAGTCTCTGCGTATTCTAACCACTGTGCTCTTAAGATTGCGTGAAGATGGTGAATGTGGATGCGGAAGAGCTTTCTTATGAATCTGCCGCATACTTACGACGCCAAACTGGGTTGCTCACATATACGTTCGACGTAGATTACACCCTTAGCATTCTATAACATGATGTACCTTATTTAATACCGGCGTTTCTACGAAATTTAAGTAATATTTAATATAACCATTCTGAAACGACCTCTCCTACAGAGGCCTTCTGACAGGAGAGAATACGGGGTAGGATTCTAAATTCATAAGGACATAGCTGGAAGCATTGATGAATTCTACAGCATTATTGGAGTGGTAGCAGTCATCGAATCGAGCTTAATAGGAGCTATAGAATGAAGGTAGTACAAAACTACGCCGCAACATGCAGTCACGATTATGAGAGAAATGGAAACGTTTATGAAGATGTTGAATTACCGATGACAAAGGTGCAAACTCAGTACACTGTTTCATAAGCGACTTCAATGCAAAAGTGGGGAAAAAGCAGGCTGGTGAGCAAGCATTGGCAACTACGGCATCCATTCTAGAACACAAGAGGAGAGATGTTGGTAGAATTCGCTAGGAGTAGGCTCCGAATAATGATTACCTTCTTCAGAAGCCTAACAACAGGAAGTGGACCTGGAAAAGCCCTAATGGATAAACAAGAATGAAAATAGATTTCAGACTCTCTGCCGATCCCAGCATACTGCAAGAGATGTAGACGTCTGCGGTAGGGTAAGTGCCGTGACCATAATTTAGTGAGGGCTAGGATGTCTCTCAATTGAATAGAGGAAGAGCAAAATTAGTCAAGAAGAAACAGGCCAACCGAGACTCAGTAAGGGTAAAAGCAGACCAATTCAGGCGGGTGCTCGCAAAAAATATTCGCTTTAGAAAAGGAAGATGAAGATAACATAAAAGTAATGAACGAAACCGTAATTAGGCTGATCTCAGAAGGCAGCATTATAAGTGGGAGGTAAGGCACCAAGGGACTAGTCTCTCGTCACCGGACGGTTATACTAAGAATTCATCCCTAAGTAGGAGGAACGCGTCTCGACACGATAGACCTGTGCGAAATAATATAGGAGTTTGAGAACCAGCTTCGCTCTCCAGGTATCGCTGTAGTCTGCTGTGGATCACCTCTATAGAGCTTACCTAGGCAGGACTTGAGCTATACCGGCCGGAGTGTATCGATCGAAGGATTCTTTTTGGTTTGTTGGGGATCATGATTATTTTAGCCGATTTCCCATCTTGAGGCAAGTCTTTCTTGGCCCAATCTCGCTATTGATATCTGGTTATTTTCGCTAGGGCCACCGAATCCCTGTTTCGTATCATTGAATTTGTGATTGTGTCTGGGCCTGGTGCCGAGTTTTTAACTGCGGCTTGTGCCGCTTCGTACCCTTCCGCGTACGTTATTTTCTTCGTCCCGAGTATGGTCTCGTCGTGTAGGGTGATCCCGCCGTGGGTGAGGGTCCTATGGTTTGTTATAAGGGCGTCGACTAGTTTTTGGTCTATACCCTCGAAGTTGCCTGCTATGATTTGGAGCTTCTTGTTATTCTCAGTACGTGTGCTCATTGGGTCTAGCATGCTCCAGTATTCGCCACGTACTGGTCGTTCCCAGAGTTCCTGATAGGGTTCCACAGAACGTCGCTCCGGTGCCTCCGCTGTGCGTTCAATGATTTGGTGCTGTCCCCATGCAGTTGTTGAAAGAATTTAATCCATTCCCGCATGTTATCGGGCGGTATCTGACTCTTCCAGTGCCCCTCTGGAGTGCTCTATAACGAAGCCAGTCGTTAACTTGTTGGTTCCTATTGTTCACCGTACGTTGGGTATGTAGAGCGCTATTATTAATCGTGATCGCTTCCCAGGTTTTCGTCGAGGGAAACTATTGTCGTCTCTTACGTTAATTGTAAATGCGTGGTCGGGCACCGTGTCTCTACTGACGCTGTTACCCATGCGCGTGGCTTTGTCAATTTGATTGATCGCCCGTAAACACACGGCCGTGGCGGCGCGCTCGAGTAGGAACCCTTTGGCGATGTTTTCGCGTATTCCCATAGTATATGGGGTGCGTTTAAGGTCCCCCACTATCACCGCCTTATCCCTGGTGTCGGTAAATTTTTTGTGGCCCGAGAAAATTGTGGTAGATCGTGCCCTTTGCTTTTGGGGGGACTGTACAAATTTGTAATTATTATGTGTGCCTTACTTAATTTCTTTGGCATCACACTGATACTATGTAATCAGTATCCCCTAAATTTGTGGAAGTCTTATTATTTTGAGCATTATAAACTTGCTCATCAGCGTGGCGACCTTCGAATTTTGGGGATCGCTCAGGGGTAGTATCCCTGCATTTTGGCTCGCTTGGCTCCGACCTCCTGCAGACATATCACGTCTGACCGATTTCGAGTTTTTGATAACTGTCGGAGCGCTGCCGCTTTCCGGAAGAAGGAGCAGCAGTGCCATTGCCAGATCTTCAATGTTATGAAATTAAGTATCGTTGTGGTTGCTTGCTGTGATTAGCCATGTTGCCAACTCTTGTTTTGTGCCCGTGACGTTTCCGTGTCCGAGCCATCGGATTCTGTTATGCAGTTGCTTATATTAGCTTTTGCCGAGCCCGCTCCAATTGCAATGGCGCGTTTTTGGTTGGAACAGCCTTCGTGACTGCCTCAAGTTCTTCTGACACCAATATTTATGTTTTTCAAATTCGTTCGTACATAGCTGCTGAAATTCCATTATCTTTTTCATTGACTAACGTCATCATTTCTTCCATGAACAAGAGAACAAGAATTCAGGATTGCCAATCAGCTTCTAGAGTCTGTATGGGAGTGCGTTTATCTAGGTCAATTAGTTACGGGGGACCTTGATCATGAGAGGGAAATTTGGAGAGAATAAAATGGGTTGGGGTGCATACGGCTGGCCTTACCAAAACCTGACTGGGAGCTTAAACTGTCATTGAAAAAAAGTTTTTCAGTCATTGCATTCTACCGATGCTAACATATGGGGCAGAAACTTGGAGTCAGCAAAACTCGAGAACAAGTTTAAGGAGTGCGCAAAACGGTTATTGAACGAAAAATGTTAGGGCCAACGTTAAAGACAGAAACATAGCGTGTGGCTCTAAGAACACACTGGAATCGCAGATATTACGTGAAAAAAATGGCCGTCACCCCGCCCTGCGAACGTGCATGCCCAGCGAAGCTGTATAAACACCACACTTGGTTGAGCATTGAATTCACGCTGTTTCTTCTGGGTGTTTTTAATTTTCGTGGTCTACCCATGACAATCTTAGAATGAACTGAATGAGTTGCTCTTATTTTCTGTTTTCATCATTCAGTAACCTGCCGCGTGTATCGACAGTGTGCTGCCCTTTCAACGATACGTGTTGCCGGCTCGTATGGCAGCGACACGACCTCGAATATGTATTATATTGCCATTTCTTTAAAAAATCTCTATTTGTGTAAATCAGTTCAATATCCTATGATGAAGCTGTTGCTGCTTTAACTCCTGAAACCCCTAGGACATTGCAACATTGCCTTCAACATTTTTTTTTTAAATCACTCGGAACCGATTGCGCGAGATATTCATTCTGGTATGAAGTATGGTGCATGTGCATTGTCTGGTATCAAATTTGTTATGCGGCTTCATCACATTAAATACATGCACTCTACAGTGCGATCTTTCGACGGCTGGTACCGATTCTCGCGCAATGAGGATGCACACAAACTATCTCATGTACTGACCGTCACCTTCTTCGAATTAACGTTCCGTGATGGTGTCCTTATCAGTCACGCAGCTCTTGAATACAAGTAACTGTGAGGAGTTGTGCGTCAGGCCTTTGAGTATGAGGGCAGCCCTTTTGTCATTCGATTCTGCAAGTCTACATTTTGCTGCTCTATTATAAGGCGGAACGGCAACATGGTAGACAACATGGAGAACAGACAAATCACGCATTTATTACTCCACAAGAGGCGTAAATAGCAGTCTTCCTTCACGCACGTGGATAACCGTGACAGGGCAGTACTTCGTATATGTCGTAATGAACGGTGACTGGGCTTGGTGGCCAATAATTTGACGTAATAGTTGCGGCCAGCTTGTCCATAGCTGCTAACGGACGACGACAGAGAGGCAGTTTTTCCAATTCTTGTGCCATGCATTTTGCTCAGGTGCAAAACCAACTCGTTCATGTCTCCACTTTAATGCTTAAGCACATTTTATCTCTATTTCCAGCTGCTGCGGTAGCCTATGAGTGCGGAAAGCAAAGTTGCTAGGAAATATTATTGGGCACCTTAGCAAAATGATAGGTGAAAATCAAAATCCGCCCCACATGGCGTCTCTCTAGACGCTGTGCGACGTTCGGACTAAAATGTGCTCCGACTGAAGAAAAGCTGCCGCGAAGTGCTTTTTACGATTCCTAGCCTGTCGACTCCGTAGCAGTAAGAACGGTAGAATCTTTGACTTAGGTGCCTCTTAGTTACACTCGCACCTCGGCGTTGGTGTTCTTTACGTTAACTTTGTGGTATGTTTTGAAAAGACGTCACAGAACAGAGAACCATCGCCTGTAGGTCTTCTTTTTTTGGGTAGGCTGTGCTGGCCAGCGGCTTTTCTCGTCGACCACCTCCATGATGAACGCAATGCACGAACCGAACTCGTAGGAGCAAGCGAGGGAACGTCTTTCCCCTGGCCGATATGCGGGCGGGGAGCGAGGGATGGAGAGGGAGAATCGCAGCGCACGCCACCTGGTGAGTGTAACCCCCTAGCGAGCGTCGCACGATGCGCACTCAGGCGCCCTCCCCGGCGCTAACGTCAGAGCATGTTCTTCTTTTGTGGTTTTACGTGCCAAACCAGTTCTGATCATGAGGCACGCCGTAGTAGAGGGCTCCGGAATTATTTTGACCACCTGGGGTTCTTTAACGTGCACTACAACGCAAGTAAACGGGCATTTTTGCATTTCGTCTCCATTGAAATGCGGCCGCCGCGGCCGGGATTCGATCCCGCGATCTCGTGCTCAGCAGCGCAACGCCTTAGCTGACTAAGCCACCGCGGCGGGTGGAGCATGTTACGAGGGCGCGCGCGCAGCTGTTGCAAGCAAGACACTTCAGTGATTTAAATTGTAACTAAACATATTTTCTGATATTATATCTATAATGAAACCCATCATTTGTACTGTACTATTTTTTCCATTTTTCTGATTTATTTTGAATTTCGTCCTCGGTAATCAGTGATATGTAATTATAATAATTATTCTAGATACTTCAGTAAATCAACTTGTAACTAAATGCTCTTATATCATACATATAATGAAACTCATGAATTTGTACTGTACCATTGTTTTTCAATTTTTTTTCAGATTTATTTTGAATTTCAGCCCCGGTCGGCTCAGAAGCTGAATTGGAAGTGTCGCGAAAGAAACAAGAGTGTCACTCGATGCTCCTGTCATTAAAAAAAGCCGCGCCTGCCTCTCAGGAAGCCTCTGAAAATCCCGTAATGAATCCTCGCTGAGTTTGCCTCTGTCGCTACTAAAATGCTCGTAGGATGACAAGTCATTTCCAGCTGACGGGCGGCTACTCTTTATCAAGAACACTGATAACGCCGGCAGGACAAGTTTTGTGGTGAAGTTCAATGTGCAGGGATACCTTTTAATTCTTTCATTTTTGTTTCGTTGACGTCCTCACTTTGTCACCGAGGGAAGCTTGGAAAGCTTAAGGTCGATACGCCACGTGGTGTCACTGACGCGAACTAAACCCTGATATCGGCAAAAAGCTGGATACGCTCATAAGCAGGCACGCCCAAGGGTCGTGTTAAAGCGTGACCTGCATGACATGGCATGCGCTGTGGAAGGTTTTTTGTCTGCAGCTGCCTCCCCGAAACAGTGTTGGTGCACGCTAGAGTGCAGCGTTGGAGGACATTTCTCTGACTGTAGTCTATAGTTTGAAGTTCCTATTTATCCTTTTTCCTGGGGGACTACATTTCAACCGCTAACTTAAGTATGTCGTCCAGCGCAAGACGCGCCTGCATGATTTGGAACTAAATCAAAGGTTATCGTTGATTCTGTATGTTGTTTCTGTTCCCGCCGAACCTTTTGTTATGGGATATATGCGCGACGCAAATAGTGGGCTTTCTGGAAGATATGGGGAGCACCGGAAATTACGCTGGAACCCTCGACGAATCATGCCTAAAAGCCGACGCGCTTGGACCCGGAGATGAGGTTTCGACTACCGACCAGTGTGCTCGCCGTTACCATTGTATGAGTCTTAATGTACCAACATGCGCTCGGCACAGGTTCGCTCAATAAACAGTTTATCTTCGTGACTTGCGTTATGTAACGGTGGTTTTTCGCTGTCCACAGCACCGTGACAATAGCATAAATTATTCTGAGACAGGTTCCTATCTCGCCCGCAGCGTTTCATTTCGCTGTGGGGCTCGTCAACTGTGCATGCGAGCATACCATTTTTTCGGGAAGGTTATGTTTCTATGAGATGGCTATTGCCGTTCTTGATTCTACCACAAACATAGTTGCCACCGGTCGCTTGCGAGTCCGTAGTTTCATGATTTTTTTGTATTTTTTATGGGGGGGGGGGACTATGACTGTGGCCTTGGGCCGCCTCTTGGCTCCAGTGGGGTTTACGCGTTGGTATCGTTGCAGCGGCTATCTCCTGGCGAACGCAGTCAGCGGACGCTGACAGTGCGGGCGGTCAGCGTACCTGGCCACGTCCGCGTGCCTCTGCGTCGGGGGAGTGCCGCGTTGTTTCTCTAATGCTAATCCTTGCGCTCCTCTGCTGTCTCTGTGGTGTTAGGGGATGCTTGTTGCAGTGACCGCTCAGACGTTAAGGGATTCGCGAATAGTAAGAGGACCGCGTTCCTTCCGCACAGTCTTGTAGACTGGCACTTGTTGCCTAGGTGTCGTAGGACGGCTCTGCCCGGTTCCATGTAGCGCGAACCGCTTCTTTCTGACTCACCAGATGCGATTCTATCAATGCGTCAATTGTGCTGTGCATGCCTAGCTCCTCCAGGCATTTGGTGAAGCACGGCGGGCCTGGAGCGGGCGTCGGGGAGCCTAGGTGCAGATCTCGGGAGGGAGACCCAGCACTCATCTGTAGGCTTTGCCTTACGATTGTACAGCTTTCTACGTCGCTGCTAATGAGGGTAATGATAGGCTGTCCTCTAGGAGAGCTATTGGTGATCGGCGCGTTTATGGTCTTAACTGCATCGGTTTCTTTAAGTCCCTAATAAATGAATGAGGTGGATTATGTGCGTTATCGGTTTGTCTAGTTGTTGCAGGGCTTGCCGTGCGTCCCCCGTCGCTTTGCAGCTAGAGACGCGCAGTATTCGGATGAGTTTCACGCTCAGGACAGGTTTTCCCACGACCCGTATGTCCACGTTCTTCCGGGGGCTGCTGTTCCTTTCATCTCGCTTACTGTCGGAGTCTAATGAACATCAGTTTCTCGGGGGCGCATTAGAGTCCCGCGCTTTCACGTAGTCGGTGATGGCGCTGGAGGCTGCGTGAAGAGCGTATGCGTCCTCCCGGAGAGAGGGACTCCCTGTTTTCCAATACCGTGCTGTAATCCCATATCGTGTTTCGAATCTCGGGTATGGTGCCTAGGCGCTCTGGGAACTTTTAAATTGCTAGGTTGAAGAGAACGGGGATATTATCACTTCTTGCGACGTGCTTCTTGAGGATACGATTTATTTGGGCGTTCGGAGTTGTCACAGGCCTGCCGTGGCCATGTGGTCACTGGGGAACCATAACACGTATTTACAAATACGTGTGATGCCACATTGCGTGTCGCTGACAGTTTCGACTAAAAGCCGCACCAGAGGCTTTGTCAAATGTTCCATTCAAGTCAAGCGCCAATACAGTCAATGTTGGATTGTGCATGATGTTGTCCAGTATGTGTTTCTTTAGTTAAGGGGTGCATTTTGGGCCTACAAGTGTGCTCGAAAGCCCTACATGGTGGTTGGCACGATTCGTTTCTCCTTGAGGTGGCAGTTCAGCCTGTTCGTGACCTCGTGCTCGAAGACCTTGGCGAGACACGATCTTAGCAAGACAGACTATCGACGAGTTCGACTATCGACGAGTGTGCTCGCCGTTACCATTGTATTGAGTCTTACCACCTTTGGTCGGCACAGGTTCGCTCAATAAACAGTTAGCTTTCCAATTGTAGCGGCTTGCCCGGTTTAGGTTTAGGTATACTCGGGAGGCGTTCTTCCGGTCGGCCTTACTATGTTGAGTAGTATCACCGCAATCGATTTTTCTTCTAAGTTGCGTAGTATCTTGTTCATGACCTTGTCCTTTCTCGGCGTGGTGTTTCTGTTTAACCCACGGACTACTTCAATAAGCTTGTCCATTTCAATAGGCTGGTCCACCTCTTCGTTCTTCTCGCCTCCTTATTCGTCGCGTGTCGTGGGGCCATCGGCAGTGTTCCCCATGTATTCTTTTCAAAACACCTCGAGAGTGTCCTTGTTCGTGACGTGGTGGTAGTGTAGCAGCTTCTGGATCTACTGCATCCTAGCCCCTTTGGCTATTGCTCGCGCATGTAATGTATATGATCCGCGGCGACGTGTTCCGGGTGCTCAGCATCCCCTGCAGGCTGTAGCAGATTCTACTCCAGTTCTTCTGGCAGATTTGTGTCGAGTATGTTCGGCTTCTTTTCGTCAGAATGGGAATGTGGCGTTTTAGCTTGCGGTAGCATTTCTGTCTTTTCCATCTGTTTAGCAAGATGTGTGTTGTCTCCGAAATGCATTGGAGATGGGCGTCGATTACTGGCGTTCCGATAGTTAGTTGTGTTGTACTGCTTTGGGTTTCCACCGCATTGGGCAGGCTCTTGTTCCAGCGTTTGAGGTCGTCGAAACTGTCCGCCTTCGCGATTTTTCGCTCCTTCCGAACTTCGTTCCAGCCCGTGAGCCAGGTATGGTGGAAGTTTTTTTTTTTATGTGAGTAGGTGCGTATGCCTTCGTCTGCAGCAGGTAGTCGCCACTCACCAACGCGTCGTCCGAGTTCAGCCGTTTTACACAATCTAGCCTTCTTAAAATCGGGCCCCGGACGCTATTTACGGAACCGCTGTTGCCGATGCGTGTCGGTTTCTGCGCGTCCGTAAGGCGATGTTGCTGAGCCACATTGTAAAGGTCGTAGCCGTTTTGAGTGGCTTTCCCTTATCCCCAAGCAAGGGGGGGGGGGGGGGGGGAGGTGGTGTGTAGTAGTCGCCCAGTATTTCCACGCTGCTCCGGGCTGCGATTTTTGTTCTGTCTTGTCTAAGTGATTTGTCCACACTCCTTTTTCTGTCGTCGGATAGGCTATAACACGTTAAGCTTGTAGAGACTAGGCATTTTTTAATTTTAGCAGTACGATCTCGATGAGGACGTGCCGAATCTCATTTAATGTACATATTTCTTTGTTGTAAGATCTTTTTCGCTTATCTATAGTACGCTTATCAACGCTTATCTGTTTTTGATATGATTGATGTTGCTTGATGAATCACCGGTGGTATCTGCTATGGTAGATGTTAATACTAAACTAAGTCTAAAACTTAGTCTAAACTAAGGCCCACAAGTTAATTTACCACATTTCACTAAGCGGCCCCTCGTAGGAAAAAGTTTGTTTTGACGCCTTCAAAGTATTAGAACAACTAAAGTTATGGTGCACAGAGCGCAGAGCAAACGCTCAAAAGTCACGTATCGTTTCGTGTTATTAGAGTTCCAAACACTGCGATGCTAAGAGTTTCGTTGCAAGAAGCAAAGTTTGCTACGGTTCTTTCGAATAAATACAGAATAACAAAGGCAGGAATTGTTTCGAGATAAAGTGATAGATATTTCTCAGCAGCTTCGATCTAACCAGATGAAAGCTAAGGCCACACCTTTCATATTGTGCCCAATATTCCATAAAACTTGAACGAAGAGATGCACAGCAATACGACTACCATGTTGTTAGGCTCGAGTTTTTTTTAGTTTAGGTGATAATCAGCATGAATGTGTTATAGGTTTCTTAAAGATTACTAAAGCTCATACACTACTCTACTCACTGTTGTTTCATTGGCATATGCTGCAGTCCAATTCGTTATACTATACGCCTGCCTTTAACTTGTTATTGTATGCTTGACATCCGAAACACAAAGAAATCGTGGTAAAAATTTTCATTGACATTGTTGCTGCCTCACCTTGTAGCGTTCCTCCGTGTTTCTTGCGGCCTCTTGGTCCTTGAAAAGCAGTATTTTTGACAGTAAGTGTGTAATGTTTCTATTGAGTCAAACAGCAAGTGATTTTCCACGGCTTAAAAGTTGTCCACATCCATGCTACCTTTTATAGGCGCAGTACAATTAGCCGCTAGCAGCATTATAACAGTTCGTGACGTCGAAAAAGGCTCAATACTTGCCTGCGTTTGTTTTGTGTTCAGTTTTTGCACGTGACGTGGTCCTGTATGTAGTTATAAGTTCGCCACGCATTTCTTTCATCTTTAATCGCTTTATGACATCAGTTTGTTTAAGCGAAAGGTTAATAAGTTGTTGCTTCTTTCCTCACACTTGGCTGGAATGTTTGGGCAGCGTGTCTTAAGCATAATGCATGTTCCTCTCCTAGCCCAACACAAAATGTCACGTTGTTGGTAGCTCTTTGTCGGTAGCTCAGTGATTATGACATTTCACAGCACTGCAAGAGTTTGTTGCCTCGCCCTTTGGCACTGGCTGCATTGCATTCCTAATTTACGGTAGCGTGGCAACTCACGTTGAAAATACTTCAGTGTCAAAATATTTACGAAGCCTTCTGCACAGCTGTGTATCTCACAGGCCCAAATGTTATCATAAGAAGCCAACAAACAACGACACCAAGAACAACATAGAGGAAATTAGTTGTACTTACTAAATGAAACGATCCCACGTCTTCGCATTACGCGTGCGATGCTCTTACCACTTGAACTACCACGGCGCAGTTTTCCCATCCACTCTATGGGGTATTTATGTTTTAATACTAGAACTAACGCTGGGAGTGTTAGCCAGCACCAACACGCACAAACCCTGGCGGCGGATGTGGAGCATCGTTTCTGCCACAGGCAGAAACTATCTTCTGTAAATTATCCAGATTGGTTCGTTTGTACTTCTGTATCCTATAATCATGTGCCTTGATTGCCAAACCTGGGGGTACAGACCCTGTAAAGCCCAATTAATGCATTTTTGTCTGTACCCACCAAGTGTCATTGATTGTCATTGACGCTGAAATAAAAATTATTCATTGATTAATTGTATTTCAACGCAGCCGCGCGAGCAAGCCAGCAAGCACCAACCCGACATACGAGGAAGATGATTATGAGGATGGGTATATAAAGATGAACACGATGATGAACTACACAATTAGCGCTCAGACTAACTTCCCCCCCTAGAGAAAGCGGTTGGCAATGCAGCAATTCAGAAACGGTATGAACGCCGAAGATACGACTTCAGGCTAGAGACGTGAATGATTTTGGTACTGCAGCAACGGCGGTCAGTAGTCGAGCTAACAGGAGTGACGCGATAGTTTACGGCAGATGTTTTTTCAAGCACGGTGTAAGGCCGAGATATCTGTAAATAATTTTGTCACAGAGCCACGGTACATGAATAGGTGTCCACAGGAGCACTTCGTCGCCTGTGGACTTTAACATTTTTTTGTTCTTTTATTAAATGTGGCATTACGAATGTAGGAATCATTCGGAAAATTCCTACTCAGTAAAACGCACGTGATGGGTCACTGCCTGGTTTGCATGAGAGAGACCAGTATCCTTGAGATATGAGAGTCACAATGTGTGCATAATATCGCAATGTCAAAGGAGTGTCATTAAAAAGACATCTCTTGCGCATAGCTTCGCATATACCCTACACATTAGCATTCAAAAATCCCCCTCAAAAAAACCAAATGCAATACTTGTACGGTGCTGGAAAGTTGGACAAGCGAACTTATTTTATGTATCATCGGCACCTAAAACATCCTGGTGCATTCTGCTAACGGAGCATGTACCAGGATACAATACCGGTGCATTATATATTGTAACGGATACGAAAGGCAGGTACAAAAAGAGAGAAGAGAAGACGAAGAGAACGAAGAGCTCGAGAGGCCGTGCTACGATCACGCTCCGATCATCGCCCATCTCCTGTAAATAAAACCATTTCTTCACAACTCTTCGTAACAGTTGTGGTGGAAGGTGCTGGGTAATAGACGCCCGAAGACGGAGGCTGAACCACAAGTTCTTTGACGGAGCCGTCGCCTTGCTGGACTCCCACCGAATACACCGGAGTTGAACATGTCCTACGACGCAGACGAACAACGGCCTATTCCAACTGCTGCGCCGACCAGTTCCGTTCAGCAACTGAGAGATGCGCGTGCCTTCGCCGGAAGACCGGACGAAGACGTCGAGGAATGGCTCATCCATTATCACCGGGTGAGTGCCGCCAACAAGTGGAACAGCGCTTCTCAGCTATCGAACGTCGTGTTCTTTCTAACGGGTACTGCGTTGATGTGGTTCGACAATCACGAGGGAACGTTAACGACATGGGGAGATTTGTTTCTGAAATCAAAGAGCGATTCGGCGACTCCACGACGAAAAATAAAAGGGCAGAACAGACGCTACTGCAACGCACGCAAGTGCCAGGCGAAACCTGCACGACCTACATTGAGGCAGTAATAAAACTGTGTAGGATGGTAGATTCTGGAATGTCTGAGGAAGACAAAGTCGGGCACATCCTAAAAGGAATTGCTGAGGATGTTTACAGTTTCCTCATCGCAAAAGACACCCTGGCTTCCGTCGCCGACATCATTCGGCACTGTCGCACTTTCGAGCCACTGAAGACGAGGCGCATCACGCCGAAGTTTGGCAGGCTAGCCAATGTGACGACAGTTGCAAGCGTAGAGAGCAACCAGCCCCTCGATCTTGCAGCAACGATCCGACAAATAGTTCGGGAGGAGCTCAGCCTGCACGCGCAAGTGACGCACCCAGGCACTCATAGCTTCCGCTTACCACCAGATTTCGAGCCAAACGTGGCATCCTTCTCCCCGTATACTGCGGTAAGGGGCATTGAGGATTATGAACTCGCGCCCCGGCAGCAGCCACGTCTCTACGACAGAGGCCCTACTTATGACGCTCAGGCACAACGAGAGCAGCCGCGTTTTTACTCCCGAAGCCCTGTGACTTCTGTGAGGCCGCGCCAAGAACAGCACCGACCCTACTACCACGACGTGGCTTATAATCGATATAACAGATTTCAGCGAGCAGCAGACACACATTATTCACATGACAGCGAACTTTCTCGCAGTCCGCAGCAGGCTAGCATTCGCTTCCAGGAAGATGCTGTCAACCGCGACCCTCCCGTGTGCTACAACCGCGGTTCCACAGGCCATATTGCTCGGTATTGTCGCCAAGGCCGTCAATCACGAAGGACACCACCGATGTTCTCGCCTCCCGGAACCCGTACTTCATATGACTTGCGGAAGACCGATTTGCTTCCAATGGACCGCTTCTCGCGCGCGACCAGACGCAGCGATTCGCCAGCATCTGAGCGCAGTTTGACGCCACCAAATAACCGTCCCCGTCGCTCTCCGTCCCCTCGGCGCCGTTCTTCCTCACCACCGCCGGGAAACTAGCATCCGCGGCCAATGGAGGTTAGGTCGCCGGACGGTCTTTGGAAGAAATACCTCTGCCTGTTGTGATGCACAAAAAAGTTGTCGCAGTTTCACCTGAAAGGCGAAGCATCAATTGCGATAGCAAATTTGAAGAGAGCTAAACGGAGTAATGATAGCAGCTTTATCAGCTGTATAAACTTGTACATGCAGCAGCACCGGCAACACGCAGAACTGTTGTCGACGCCGTCGGCGTTTTGCCCGCGTTCGCTCAAAATGCGTGCGGCGTTGGTGACTGTTGCCGGAGCCTCTGATATAAATAGGCACTTGGTGCCGCAGCTAAACGTCGCCTCCCTTCCCCCCCCCCCCCCCCCCCCCCCACGGCCTTTCGTGCGTCGGAAGAAGGCACGTTTGCTCTACATATATGGTGATTGTAGAGGAGGAAAGAGACGCCTACTTCTGCAGCCCTTAAGGGAGCACAGCGCAGAACGCGCGTTTGTTCTCCGCCGTGCGTACACTCCCCGTGAAAGCGCACGTCCCTCGCTCCCTTTCACTCGCACATACAGCGTTCGGTTTCATCTCCATTGACGTCATACGGAACCTCACGGCGACGCCGACGGCAGAAATCTGCTTTTGAGTGTCCATATAATTGCTATCGCAATAAAACAAAGTGAATGTGTTGATTGACGGAATACCGACCATGGCGTTAGTTGATACTGGAGCAACTGTGTCTGTGATGAGCCTCGCTTTCAAAAACCGTCTAGGCCACAAAGTTATGTTTTCTTGGAACGACGGTATTACCTTTCGTGGAGTAGGCGGTGAGTGGCTTCATCCCCTTGGTGTTTGTGCTGTGAGTGTTTTGTTGGCTGGGAAAGTGTTTGTGTCGGAATTCCTTGTTCTTTCTCGTTGTTCACACGACGTTATTCTTGGTGTCGATTTTCTTAAACAATGCGGTGCTTCCGTGGACTGTGGTTGTGGCGAAATATCGTTAAACAAGCTATTTATATCAGCACTTCCCGAACAAAGCTCGCGTGGTGAAGACAGGGACACAGACACGCTCAATGTTCTTGATGAAGTGATTGCACCATCGTGGTGCCTGACGCCCGTTCGTGTTTTTGCAAATACTGTTGACGCTGATTGTGTTGACCTTGTAGTTAGGCCTCTCCGCATAAACTGTGCTAAAAAAAGTATACTTGTGCCCTGCTCTGTCGTGTGCATGACGAAAGGAGTTGCCACATTGTGGGCGCTGAACTGTTCATCCACGCCAGTTGTCCTCCCTCGTGGTATGAAAATCGCTCTATTCGATGAAGCCGCATGTAGCTCAATAGCGGCACTAACTGCGGACGTCTCTGCAGCTTGCTCTCCTTGCGATAATCGCCATTCTGAAGAGTTAATGTTTGGCATGATCAGCAAGGCTCTCTGTACATCGGAACGGCAAGCACTGGTACAGGTCCTTGCCAGGCATGAGGCTGCATTCGACTTCGCGCATGGAGATGCACCCCTTCATCTACCGTCGTCCCGCGCTCGTCACTGAATAGATACCGGCTCAGCGCACCCCATCCGCCAGAAGCCCTACCGAGTGTCATCCTCCGAGCGCAAATTTATTGCAGAGCAAGTCAAGGAGATGATGAACAAAGGTGTCGTTCAAGAGTCGTCTAGCCCATGGGCAGCCCCAGTAATCCTGGTCAGGAAAAAAGATGGCTCCTGGAGATTCTGCGTAGATTACAGACGTCTAAACGCAGTGACAAAGAAGGATGTCTATCCGCTACCACAAATCGATGACGTCATTGATTGCTTGCACGCTGCTTCGTACTTCTCAACACTTGATTTGCGATCGGGGTATTGGCAAATACCTATGGACGCTGCCGACAAGGAAAAGACCGCTTTCGTGACTCCAGATGGCCTATTCGAATTTAATGTTATGCCTTTTGGCCTTTGCAATGCTCCTGCCACCTTCGAAAGATTCATGGACACAGTACTACGTGGTCTAAAGTGAGAGATATGCACGTGCTACCTCGATGATGTTGTAATGTTTGGCCGCACGTTTGAAGAACACAACGAACGCCTCAGCCTTGTTCTCGACTGCATCGAAAAAGCTGGACTGGTTTTGAACTAAAAAAAATGTAGGTTTGGCGAACGCCAAACATTGGTCCTGGGACACTTAGTCGACAAGGATGGCGTCAGACCTGATCCTCGTAAGATTGAAGCGGTGAGCGCCTTCAAGCCACCACAGTCAGCACGAGAACTTCGCGAATTCATTGGCCTATGTTCGTATTTCCGTCGTTTTGTTCCCCGGTTTGCCGACATCGTTTACCCATTGACAAGTATTTTGCGGCAAGATACGGCCTTCCATTGGACAACAAAGTGTGACGCTTCATTCTCTCAATTGAAGTTTATAGTAACGTCAGCACCCCTCTTGCGTCACTTCGATCCATCTTGCCTGACTGAAGTTCACACTGATGCTAGTGGAATCGGGATAGGCGCGGTGCTTGTACAACGTCACAGTGGTTGAGAACATGTTGTCGCATATGCCAGCCGTTGCCTGAGCAAATCTGAACGCAATTATACGGTTACGGAACAAGAATGCCTGGCAGCTGTTTTCGCTGTACAGAAGTTTCGGTGTTATCTTTACGGTAGACATTCAAGATTATCACCGACCATCATTCTTTATGCTGGCTGGTCGGTTTGCGTGATCCCTCGGGTCGCCTCACCGTTCGAGCAAGTTGGCCGTCGTCACGCTGACGCAGACTGCCTCTCTCGGATTCCTCTTGCAACTACCGACTGCGATGCTGAGAATTTTGACGACTGCCTCGCTGCTGTTACTTGTACGTTCCCTGATGCGGCAGACTTTCAGCGAGAACAACGGAATGATCTTACCCTCGATCCGCTTTTTGTTGCCGCCCGTACTTCTCAAGGCAGTGGTCGCTTTACTGTCTGTGATGAGTTGCTCTACAAAAACTAATTACTCCGGGCATGGAGCGCATTTTCTGCTTGTTGTCCGCGAGAGTCTCCGCTCCGACGTTCTACGCGCCATGCATGACGATGCGACATCCGGACATTTCGGCTTCGTACGAACGCTATACCGCACGCAGGAGCGCTTTTACTGGTCCAAGATGTACGAAACAACCAAGCGCTATGTCGCTAGTTGTGAAACGTGCCAACGTCACAAGCGACCGACCACCGCAGTCCCGGGTCCCCTTCGGCCATTGACACCGCCTAGTACGCCATTCGAGCAAGTAGGCATTGACCTTTTGGGTCCATTCCCGTTATCTAACAACAAGAACCGTTGGATAATTGTCTGCGTCGACCACCTTACACGGTATGCCGAAACTGCAGCCATACCCTCTTGCACCGCTGCTTCCGTGGCGGTCTTCCTGCTGCGTTCCGTGGTCCTTCGTCATGGCCCACCACGTGTCATCATCAGCGACCGCGGTCGCCAGTTCACTGCTGATGCCATTGAAGAGTTACTTCGCTTGTGCACTTCATAGTTCCGGAATTCCACGCCGTATCATCCACAGACCAATGGCCTCGTTGAAAGGAGAAACAGAACGCTGACCAACATGCTTGCCATGTACGTCTCCTCCAATCACAAGAACTGGGACGACGTGCTACCGTTCATCACTTACGCATATAACACGGCAAAACACGAAACCACGAACTATAGCCCATTTTATCTCCTGTATGCAAAGTTACCGCGAAGCCCTCTGGACACTTTCTTACCCTTCGTTCTGCACAATGACGATTATATATTGAAGACTTTGTGTCTCGCCGAAGAAGCCCGTCGAATAGCTCGTCTTCGTACTCTGGCCTCGCAAAGTCGTTCGAAAGAGCGATACGACGACCGTCACGTACAAGTATCATTCGAAAAAGGTGACTTGGTCCTTCTTTGGACACCGCAACGCAAGCGTGGATTGTGCCAGAAGCTCTTGTCACAATATTCAGGCCGATTTGTAGTTGTGGACCGCCTGAGCGAACTCACTTACGTAATAGCTCGCCTCCTGTGCAATGGTCAGCGATCAAGCAGAACTCAGCTGACTCACATTGCTCGCCTGAAGCCTTTCTACCCTGCTTGTCCATCCTGACTCGCCCCACGGGCTTCGTCTGCTTGCGGGGAAATGTAACGGATACGAAAGGCAGGCACAAAAAGAGAGAAGACGAAGAGAACGAAGAGCTCGAGAGGCCGGACTGCGCTACGATCACGCTCCGATCATCGCCCATCTCCTGTAAAATAAAACCATTTCTTCACAACTCTTCGTAACAATATATATATATATATATATATATATATATAATCATATATATATCATCAGATATGCTTATTAAAAATCGGGCCCCTTGGTTCCCTATCTTCTATTTCATTACGTAACGAGGGCTCGAATCCGGCAACAATGATGCCTTCAGGTAGCATATGTGGGTTTTTGACCGGTTGCCGTCGCCCAAAAAAGATCACGTGTTCGTGACGCCTGCGGCAGAAAGAATGTTCCACATCCGCCCTATGGTTCGTGAGTGGTGGCGCTGGGTTGGTTCCCAGGGTTGGTTCTAGTTGTAAAACATGAATACCCCAGAAAGTGGATGGGAAAACGGCACCACGGTAGATCAATGGTGAGAGCATCGCACGCGTAATGCGAAGACGTGGGTTCGTTCCCCATCTGTGGACAGTTTTCATCCATTTTCATTTCCATTTATTTATCATTTCTTTAATTCAATCAGTAAGTACAAGTAATTTCCCCTACGTGGTCCTTGGTGTCATTGTTTGCACGCACAACATCAAAATGTTATGTTAGGACGCTTCGCGATGACTAAACAAGCTTCAACATAACAGTATGGTCCAATGACTAATAATAAAGAAGCGGGCTTTAATATTAAGGAGAGACATTCCCAAGAGTGACAGCGAAAAAAAAATGTCGCAGTTTCTCCCCAACGGCGAACTATGGATTGCGATAGCAAATAAGTAGACAGCTACACGAAGTAAGGATAGTAGTTTTATCGCCTGTATGAACTTGTAAACATTCACTTAATAAATTACCAAGTATGGTGTCACGCGCGCACAGGTAAACAAACACTCCTCACTCGATGAACGCGGACAACCGCTGTCAAAAAAGTTCTCGCAGTTTCACCTGAAAGGCGAAGCATCAATTGCGATAGCAAATTTGTAGAGAGCTATACGGAGCAATGATAGTAGCTTTATCAGCTGTATAAACTGAACATGCAGCAGCACCGGCAACACGCAGAACTGTTGTCGACGCCGTCGGCGTTTTGCCCGCGTTCTCTCAAAATGCGTGCGGCGTTGGTGACTGTTGTCGGAGCCTCTGATATAAATAGGCACTTGGTGCCGCAGCTAAACGTCGCCTCCCTTCCCTCTCCCTCCACCCCACGGCCTTTCGCGCGTTGGAAGAAGGCGCGTTTGCTCTACATATATGATGATTGTAAAGGACGAAAGAGACGCCTACTGCTGCAGCCCTTAAGGGAGCACGGCGCTGAACGCGCGTTTGTTCTCCACCGTGGGTTCACTCCCCGTGAAAGCGCGCGTCCCTCGCGCCCTTTCACTCGCACATACAGCGTTCGGCGGCGCGCGGCGACGATTTCATCTGTATTGACGTCATACGGAACCTCACGCAGTGTTGCCAGGTTTGGCTATATATAGCCAAATTGGGCTTCTGGAAAAAATTTTTGGCGTCGACTTGGACGAGTTGGATATGTGGCTATATTTGGGCTACTGAAAATCTGCAAGTTGGCTTTGTTTGGGCTAGAAGTGGCACCCCAATCCACGCTCCAGAGGTGGCGCTGATCGGGTAGAAGCAAATCGCGAAGGCTATGTTTTAGCTGGCTGAGCCGGCCGCGTGGCTGTGCGTGTGTGCGTGCGCGAGATGACCCCCCGCCTTACCTTCCCTCTCTGCGCCGTTGTCTGAGCCGGTGGCTTTGATCTTTGATGCACCTAAACTTACACCCTGCTTGACCGTTAGGCACCCGATCCCCGGCCATGGGGATGAACCTGGGAGTAGTGGGATTTTCACAGTACACTGTACTAACATGGCGATGCTCAGGAAGGGAGAGCAATAACTTAAGGTCGGGGCCGACGGGCGATCGTGGCGCCGACAGGAAGGAAGGGAAGCACGGGTGGATGACAAGCTCCACTGTGTTCGTCTTTCTAGTGAAGTATCGCGCCGGGCACAGCTTTCGACCTACTCCACATTTCTGGCGCGAAACTTTACTGTCATTTTCCTTTTCCGGCTAGATGAATTTTTCTTCCTGCTTACATCCGTGATTCATTTCGATAGGTTGGACGTAAGATCGGATCCTCCTCAGAGAGGAGAATCTAGACATGGGGAAATGGGCCAAGTATGCGAGACCGTATAAAAAAGAATGGGAGCAAGACCCCGAGCCAAAGTGGGTTCTGGTGCTTTTACTTCTAGATGGTGCGCCCGTAACGTCAGGGATGCAGATACACATTCTGCTATTATCGAAACATGTTTGCCACGATGACGTCAGTGCACCACGTGAAATGAACTTCACCCACCGTGTTAGCTTAGCTTGTGAGGTGTCGTGCTACTGGCTCCAGGACGCGGGTTTGATTCCCAGCCACGGCGGCCGCATTTCGATCAAGGCGAAATGCAGGAACACCTGTGTACTTAGATATAGGTGTACGTTAAAGAACCCGAGGTGGCCAAAATAAATCCGGAGTCCACCACTGCGTCATGCCTCCCAATCATATCGTAGTTTTGGCACGTAAAACCCCAGCAATTATTAGATAGTTTTAGAATAGGGGCCTCAAACGTTTTGGGGCCCCAAAGAAATAGTGTCGAAGCCACTGCGCATGCGCAAGACGCGAACTGTGTTTGGGTTTTGCGTCGGGCACACTATTTCATCGATTTAGCGGGAGCCCAAAAGCTGCCACAAAAGCTTTCGTCAACAATCACGGTGGCGCCCATCGGAGCGACGGCGCTAACCTAGCACGAAACTGGGCTAAATTCGTGGTAACGCGGGAAGTTCATACGCTAGAAGTGATTGCGGTTATCGCTTTCTCTCAACTAACATGTGTAATGAAGGTTGATTCATTAGACGCCGCTGATTCCGAATTCGGCTGTCGATTTCATGGCTCGTAGGACTAACACGGATTGACTTGGCTGGGTGAAGGTACGTAAAGTTGGTTACTTAAAACTAAGCGCAACAAGTTGCATGCTGCTAATATAATAAATTCTAATCTGTAATTAAACGCGAAAAGACGAGAGTCTAAATTCTCTTATAATTAAATTGTATATTTATTTTAATATTTATAACAGCTTTTCTTTGACACCGTAGTGACGCTACCAGCGAAATACGCAATCCGCAAATGCCTATTCCAAAACTCTTCACTCCTCCATGCACCAACGCTAACACCCGCAAAGCTCTTTGGAGCCCGAAACTTTAGGGGCCCCTATTCTAAAACTTTATTAGCCATCAACATTGTTTTTTTTACAGTAACTGGTTTTCACAGCATTACCACTGTTATCAATTTGTTGTTTACCTTTGCTCTTTGTGCGCCGTCACGGCTTTTAGCATTTCGAGCGAGTAGTTCGGGACGTGCTCGTCGCCGAAAACCACTGCGCGCTTTTTACACTGGTGTGCCGTTTTTCGCAGTAATCTTTTAAAGTTCTTACACCGATTCAGACGGTGAGTGACATCTGTTGCTTGTCATTTTTCTTAACGCATGCTTTTGGCGTGCTAGAGACCTAAGGTGGCGGCCATGTTGATGTAAATGGACACTATATAGGTAGTGTGTGTCCTGCAGGTAATCCGGGCCGAGCTAATTAAAGAAAACGAAAAAAAACTAGAAAACAAGATATGACGATGAGACAAATAAAGCGAGATATCATAGCACGAAAGACTTGTTTTAGCTCATAAAAAAAAGAAGCCGTGAACACGTCGCCGTCGCAGATCGCTGGACAGCTGAACTTCTACGCCGTAGGCAGATCGATGGCGGTGAACATTATTTTGACTTCACGACAGCTAAAAAGCAGAGTTCGTAGTTAATATTACTGTAAATAATGAAAAATAATAACTTAGTACTATCTGTCATAAAATAAAAGCACTGATTTCGCCCTCTGCAGCGATTCGCTGGAACTTAATAGCTTCCGGGGCCAACCAAAAAGTGTTCTGTGCAAGCATGATGTCGCTGTTGTTGACATCAAGAGCTGACCGTTAGGGCGGCACGGATATTTTGTTACGACGGATTGTGCAAAAAAGGATTGCCATAATGGAAAGTGAAAATGTATACACAAATAAAACTGCAAATAAAGATGGCTATATTTGGCTACGAATTATTTTGAACCTTTTTTCTGTTTGGCTACATTTGGGCTACAACTTATCCAGCTTTTGGCTACGCCGCCTCGTTGGACCTGGCAACACTGACCTCACGGCGACGGCGACGACGACGCCGACGGCAGAAATCTGCTTTGGAGTGTCCATATAATTGCTATCGCAATAAAAGCTGGCGTGAGGAAGCGCAGGGGCAAGCGAATTGACCTTCGTGCAGTGTTGCCAGCCTTGGCTATATATAGCCAAATTGGGCTACGGGAAAAAATTTTTGGCGCCGACTTGGGCGAGTTGGCTATGTGGCTATATTTGGGCTACTGAAAATCTGCGACTTGGCTTTGTTTGAGTGGCGCCCTAATCCACGCTCCAGAGGTGGCTCTGATCGGGTGGAAGCAAATCTCGAAGGCTATGTTTTAGCTGGCTGAGCTGGCCGCGTGGCTGTGCGTGTGTGCGTGCACGAAATGACCCCCCCCCCCTCCCCCGCCTTCCCTTCCCTCTCTGCGCCGTTGTCTGAGCCGGTGGCTCTGATCTTTAATGCAATGAAACTTACACCCTGCTTGACCGTTCGGCACCCGATCCCCGGGCATTGGGATGAACCTGGGAGTAGTGGGTTTTTCACAGTACACTGTACTAACATGGCGATGCTCAGGAAGGGAAAGCAGTAACATAGGGTCGGGGCCGTCGGGCGTTCGGGGCGCCGACATGACAAAAGCGAAGCACGGGTGGATGACAAGCTCCAGTGTGTTCATGGCCATGTCTTCCGGGTGAAGTATCGCGCCGGGCACAGCTTTCGACCTACTGCACGTTTCTCGCGCGAAGTGCCTGAAGTGCCATTTTCCTTTCCCTGCTAGATGGATTTTTCTTCGTGCTTACATTCGAGATTCATTTCGATAGGTTGGACGTAAGATCGGATCCTCCTCAGAGAGCAGAATCCGAACATGGGGAAGTCTCCAAGTATGCCAGACAGTATAAATAAGAATGGGAACAACACCCCGAGCCAAAGGTGGGTTCTGCTGCTTTTACTTCTAGATGATGTGCCCGTAACGCCATGAATGCAGATACTCATTCTGCTAATATCGAAACATGTTTGCCGCGATGACATCGGTGCACCACGTCACATGAACTTCACCCACCGTGTTAGCTTAGCTTGTGAGGTGTCAGGGTGCTGGCTCGAGGACGCGGGTTTGATTCACAGCCACGGCGGTAGCATTTCGATCAAGAGGAAATGCAGGAACAACCGTGCACTTAGATTTAGGTGTACGTTAAAGAACTCGAGGTGGCCAAAATTAATCCGGAGTACCCCACTGCGTCATGCCTCCAAATCATATCGTGGTTTTGGCACGTAAAATCCCAGCAATTATTAGAGAGTTTTAGAATAGGGGCCTCAAACGTTTTGGGGCCCCAAAGACGTCGAAGCCACGGCGCATGCGCAAGACGCAAACTGTGTTTGAGTTTTGCGTCGGGTACGCTATTTCATCGATTTATCGGGAGCCCCAAAACCTGCCACAAAAGCTTTCGTAAACAAACATGGCGGCGCCCTTCGGAGCGACGGCTCTAACCTAGCACAAAACTGGGTTCGTGATTCGTGAAACCCGTCAAGTTCGTACTCTAGAAGAAGTGATTGCGGTTATTGCTTTCTTTCTCTCAACTAACATGTGCAATGAAGATTGATTCATTAACTGGACGCCGCTGATTCCGAATTCAATTGTCGGTTTCATGGCTCGTAGGCCTAACACGGATTGACTTGGCTGGTGAAGTACGTAAACTTGGTTACTCAAAACTAAGCGCAACAAGTTGCATGCTGTTAATAGAATAAGTTCTAAATTGTAATTAAACACGAAAACACGGAAGTCCAAATTCTTTTCTGATCATAAAAACGTATGTTCTATTTTATTATTTAAAACAGCTTTTCCTTGACGCCGTAGTGACGCTACAAGCGCAACACGCTATCCGCAAACGCAACACGCCTGTTCCAAATCTCTTAACACCTGCATGCCTCAACGCTAACACCCGCAAAACTCTTTGGGGCCCCAAACTTTAGGGGCCCTTATTCTAAAACTTTATTAGCCATCACCATGGCTTGCTTTTTGACAGTAACCAGATTTCACAGCATAACCACTCTTATCAATTTGTTGTTTACCTTTGCTCTTTGTGCGCCGTCGCGGCTTTTACCATTTCGAGCGAGTTACGTTCGGGACGTGCCCGTCGCCGAGAACGACTGCGACTGCGCGCTTCTCACACTGGTGTGCCGTTTTGCGCTGTAATCCTTTAAAGCTTCACTTACACCGATTCAGACAGTGAGTGGCATCTGTTGTCTGACACTTTTTTAACGCATGTTCTTGGCGTGCTAGAGACCTAAGATGGCGGCCAGGTTGATGTAAATGGACAAATCCGGGCAAAGTTAATTGAAAAAACCGAAAGAAAACGAGAAAACAAGATAGGACGATGAGACAAATAACGCGAGATATCATGGCGCGAAAGAGTTGTTGTAGCTCATAAAAAAAGAAGCCGTGAGCACGTCGCTGTCGTAGATCGCTAGGCAGCTGAATTTCTACGCCGTAGGCAGAGATGGCGTGAGAGATCGATGACGCTGAACATTATTTTGCGCTCACGACAGCTAAAAAGCAGAGTTCATAGTTAATATTACTGTCAGTAACTAAACATAATAACTTAGTACTATCTGTCATAAAATAAAAGCAGTGATTTCGCCCTCTGCAGTGATTCGCTGGAACTTAAGAGCTTCCGGGGCCAACCTAAAAGTGTTCTGTGCAAGCATGATGTCGGTTTTGTTGATGTCAAGTGCTGACTGTCTCGGCGGCACGGACATTTTGTTACGACGGGTTGTGCAAAAAAGGATTGCCGTAGTCGAATGTGAAAATGTATGTACAAATAAAATCTGCAAATAAATATGGCTATATTTGGCTACGAATTATTTTGCACTTTTTTTCTGTTTGGCTACATTTGGGCTACAACTTCTCAAGCTTTTGGCTACGCCGCCTCGTCGGACATGGCAACACTGCCTTCGTGCTGCCACTCGCTTCAACGCGATCTAAGCGGCGAGAACATAGCGCACACGAAGGTATGAGCCCTCGGAGCACGTAGACTCTGTACTAACCGAAAAGCCCTTTCGAGATAGTGCTCGCGCGGCTGATTGTACTCATCGCAGATCACTGTCAAGATAAGGCCCACGCGGCCTGCGCTCAGCTGCGCCATACACAGCCGCCGGCGAAGTAGAACCCGCCCTCCCCTCCCTCCCCCGAGGTGCATTGAGCGCGGTGAAGGTCGGCGTGCTCCCTCCCGCCTTCCTCCTTTGCGCGCGCGAGATCAAGCAACTCACTCTCGCATGCTTCCGCTCGCACCTACAGCATACGGCGCGTGCCCACGTTGCTATCGCACTTGGACTTTATACTGCATATCACGGCGACGCTGACAGCGAAAATGCGCCTGGAGTGTCCATATAGTTGTCGCAAAAAATGGACAGTCACTTTAGCATACGCCGAAGAGAGTGAAGGCGAAAGAGACTAGACATTCTCATTCGAATGCGTTGTTACTTCTTATTACTCGTTTTTTCCGACCGAAGGTCGCGGGTTGGAGTAGCTTAATTGACGCTACCTCAATTAACTGTGCCTTAATTAACCTCGCCCTAATTAACACCAATGTCGTGGGTTCAAGTGCCTTAATTGACTCTATATTAATTACCTGTGCCTCAATTGGCATTAACGTCGAAGGTGGTGGGTTGGACTCCCACATAAGCTCAAGGGTTCGACTTCCACCGAAGGTCGTGGGTTTGAGTGCCTGAATTAACTCCATCTTAACGCGGTGACGACGGTGACCCGCACACCATCACAATTGTTGCGTGAACGTTTGCATGTAGGTAAGACACGATGCCGGGTCGGTGTAGTAAGTAAATTACTACACCGAGTCGTGATCGCGTACGATTTCGCTTCTACGACACGGTTTTCGCTCAAGGACGTTGAAGGTCGAATGAGTGATGAGACATATAAGGCTCTCGATATAATGATATTGTGGCGCTGGCAATTACATGGATGTCCGAGGCGCATTAACGCCGTTGGTGCAACCACCGTCCTGCCATGCCACAAGCGACGGCGCAAGTGTGCGCTCTGCGCGGTTCGTCAGAGGGTCTCCAGAGGCGCGGAGTGCGTTTGGCTGCAAAAAAAAAAATTGTCGCAGTTTCGCCCGAAAGGCGAAGCATCAATTGCGATAGCAAATTAGTAGAGAGCTATACGGAGTAAGGATAGTAGTCTTATCAACTGTGTAAACTTGGACATGCAACAACACCATCAACGCGCAGAACTGTTGTCGACGCCGTCGGCGTCTTGCGCGCGTTCGCACCGAACGCGCGTGGCGTTGGTGACTGTTGTCAGTGCCTCTGGGGGCGGCTAGAAGGTTTTAGACGAGATCAGAATGAGACATTCGTCGAGCAGCGTCGGAAATCTTACCTACCTTCTCGCCTCGCAGCGTTTTAGGGGCGAAGCTCCTTATAGCGGCACCCGTTCGTCCCCGTCGTAGTAGGTAGCCACGTCTAGTTTTATGAATTGATCAATAGATGGCGTTGTGTGTCCGTATATGTATGTAAACCCATATATACATATATATGTATACGTATAGTATAACCGGAAGCCGACTTCCGCTTCCGGTTCCACTTCCGGTTCCGCTTCCGTTTCCATTTCCGGTTCCGCTTCCGGTTCCGGAAGCCAGCTTCCGGCTTCCGGAGAACGCTTCCGGCGTTTTATGAAAAAAAATTCTGAAAGTTGTGTCCGTAGCGCGGAATCGAACCAGGGACCCCTCGCTTCCGAGCGCGCGGCGTTAGCCCACTACGCCACGAAGCGGACATGGACACACGCACCACGATGGCAATAAATACCCAACATTAACGAAAGGCCGCGTTTCTAGCGCGTTTCTAACGCGTTTGTGCTAGCGCGTTACGGCCCGTGTAAGAAGCTGGTGTAAGACGCTGTGGCCTCTCCGCCTTACCTTCAACGCGTTTCGAACGCGCTGCCCAAGGCGGTGGCAAGTCAAGTTCAAGTCGAGGAGCGTTTATGAATACGGGGGGTATACTCTCTCAGCAGCCATGTGATGGCGTCGGCAAACGCGGTGCACGTTCCGGCATGTGTAAATGGCTGCGTAAGACGCTGTGGCCGCTCCCCCTTACTAGAGAGTACTGCACCTTTCTAACGCGTTTGTGCTAGCGTCCCCTTAAGCGGGAGATCCGATGATTCCCTCCGGAGCTTCGCCCACTCATCATCATTCACCCCGTGGATATGCTGTGATTTTTTTATATAAATACGCATTTGGTGCCGCAGCTAAAAGTCGCCTCCCCTCCCTCCCTCCCGTCCCCCCATGGCATTTCGCGTCACGGTGAAGTCGCGTTTGCTTTCTATATATGGTGATTGTAACGGAGGAAAGAGACGCAGCCCTTCAGGGAGCACGGCACAGAACGCGCGTTTGCTCTCCGACGTGCGTTCGCTCCCCGTGAAAGCGTGCGTCCCTCGCGCCCTTTCACTCGCACATAGAGCGTCCGGAGCCGGCGACGATTTCATCGCCTTTAGGGTCATACGGAACCTCGCGGCAACGGCGACGGCGACGAAGACGCCGACGGAAGAAATCCGCTTTGGAGTGTCCATATAATTGCTATCGCAAAAAAGCGCCGCAGCTACTAGGGAGCCTACATGCAAGCGCTGTTTTAAAACAACGCTTGCATGTAGGCTCTCTAGCAGTGACGTGTCGTCAGCGCTCCGCTTAGTCTGCTCTGGTGGATCCAGGCCAGCGTTCTGCGTTCCGCCACGGCCATAAGCAGTTGTGCGCGCTGCACTGTTAGCACGCTATAGCGTTCCTGCCGAGCTGCTGTTTGTATGCGCTCGTCTGAGAGGAACAGACAGTGAAGTCAAGCTAACGTTGTTTAGCTCTTCACTGGGCATTGACTTGCGCCGACAGTTTTCCGTCGGTCTCATTTCGTGCGCCGTCGAGGTGCTACGACTACTACACTACACCGGCGGTGCTTCTTATCACGCCCGCGTTGTGAGACGCCCAGCAGCGGCCTGGGCAATCCCAACAGGAGTTGGATTGAGTGGTGCCGGCATGTTAGAACACAATTCGAAGAGTTTAAGCACAACGTAAACATTGCTATCGCTATCAATGTTTTCTCTCGCGATTGACAACTTTTCTTCTCGTGCTGCTTTGTCGGCATCACCGTTTTTTAACCAACTGCTGATCGCGAAGGAGCCCATGATGAGTTACGTGGCGTGGGCCCTTAAACGCCGCATATATTGTTTCGAGAAAATATTCGGCACAGAGAATCGTGTGATTGTGCTTCGTGCTGCAGTGGACATGAATCTGATAAATCCCTCGTCCACGATGACGCTCAATGACGTTGTCATTAACTGTTGGAAGCCACGAGAAAGTTCGGAAATTCATTAGGGAGGACAGTAGTACCCGATGAATACTGAAGGAGGCATTATTTTGTGCGTTTGAACCATAGCAACATTTTTCATCAATGCAACCCTTGTTACTGCACTATTCGTACCATTTTGTGATTGAAGGAAGTTCCTTTTGTAGTTACGACTTTCTTGTGTCCTGTGTTTTCTCAGTGCAGTACAGAGGCAGATAATGTTGGCGGATATCTATATATATTTCCCTACACCATCAGCTTCTGGCTACTCCCAACACATTTCGACTGCTTGTCTGTGGCGTGGCCACTATCATCGCTCCTTCTGTGAAGAAAGCATCTCAACACCGGCGGCCGCTTTTGTCCGTTTTCCTTTCCACGTGAAGATTAATGTAGTAGGGTACAGTCATAGCGTTGACGTCGTAGGGCACGGTCATCGGGCACCGGCGTGCCGTAGGGTTAACGTAGGGCACTGCCGTGCAATAGAATTTAAGCTTGTCGACTGGCTGACTTGGTTTTTAGGCATAAAACAGCGTCTAATTCGTACTGGTGTCGTGTCAGACTAATTTATTGGACCTTGCAGAAGAGGTGACGCATTATTAAAGCTCTGCAAAGTCTAAGCATATCATTTTCTTTAAGCCCCCGTGAGAGAGAAAATACTATAGAGCATGATTAGAACATACTCGCCTTCTTTAGGAGGTGATAGAGCAGTGCTCTATCACGGAACCTGAACAAGCAATCGTGACTTACAAAAGTAGTTAAGTCCCTGCTTGATTCTGACAATTCAACCTGATGGTATGCTGATGCAAGATCTAGTTTCGAAAAGTAAACCGCACCTGTAAGTTGCTGGAGGAGTTCTTCGATATGCGGCAAGGGAAAACCATCCGCCAGGATAGCCTTGTTTGGTTAACGCAAGTCCACGCAAAGCCTCCTAGAACCGTTCTTTTTCTTCATCGCAACAAGCGGGGATACCTAATCATAAGCTGAGACTCGTTCGTTGACTCCGGAGCTTTCAAGACAGGCGAGTTCATCGGACGCTCTGCCGGAGCAGGAACGGCAATCTGCGAAGCTTGACGACGTTTCAACTCGTGATTGTATCCCTTCACTAACCCAAGCTCCTGGGAGAAGAGATTCTGAAATTCAGAAGCAGCGTTAGTAGGGAGTTGGATAGTTGTGGCATTAGAAATTTGCGAGCAGGAGAATGTAGCACCGTGGACGCTGATATGGAGGCTTCGAATGGGATCCAAGCCAAGGAGCGATGCGCCTTCTTTCGTCACGCAAAATTCGACACGAACAGTAGTGTTGAACCGGACGCTTGTTGTGGATTATTCTGCGTTGCGGATGCATTGCTTGGAGAAGTGTGATTGTAGAAGTCTTGTTCCCATTAAGTACCACTTGAAGTGTGACAAGTTCAACAAGGGCGTGGTCGTACCGGTGTACATGAGGAAAGTGATGTTGGCTTCGCCAATTTGTAAGGGAATCTTCACTGACGAAGGACGGCTGGAGCATTCGTCAGCATTTAACATTGTGACCGTATTGGTTACTGCGTTGACTTGGACTCATTCGATGCATTCTTGAGTACTTCTGACGTTATTTGACGAGTGACATAGTACCCGGAAGGAAACTCGTTTCTCACAAGCGAAACAAGTGCGTTTGCGGGTGGGGCAGACAGGAAAATTCGCGTAGTGTTGACGAGATCCACATCGGTAGCATGAATCCGATTCGGATCGGTGTGGGCTGTCTTGTCTTCTTGCAGACTCCGGTGGGGGAGCGGGACGGGATTCATGTTGCCAGCGGCCATGTTGCCTTCTTCCCGAGTCATGTAGGGGAGGACGGACGCCATGTTGGTTTTGTTTTACTGACGATCATGAAGGGCCAGTCTTGCGCACCACGACGCTGATAGTTGACCCTTTCAACTTGTGCGTTTGAGAACTCGAGCACTTCCAGCTCAGTACGTTCCTCTTCCTTGGCGTTTTCCACTATTTGGTGCAGAGCACGGTATATATCTTACACCGTGATGCAGAGTAAGCGTAGGGCCCAACTGTAGAAGCCGACGCCGGACGTGCTGTGCAGCAATGCCGCTGAAGAGTTGATCGCGGACTCTAGAGTTCGCTGAAGTTCTGAAGTAGTATTTGCAGGGCGATGGTCTGTAATGCAGAAGCGAAGTCAGTGATAGATTCACCAAGCAACTTTTTACGCATCTTGAAGTAGTGTCGCTCCAGGAGTTCTAGCTCGGCTTCTTCAAGTGGCTTTTTTAAGAGATTCAGTTCTGCAGCATATTCATCCTCCGCGCCCTCGCACTGTGTTCTTGCGCTGCTCCCCGCCTCTATCTGGGCAGTCTTGCAATGTACAGCACACGTCCAGGCCTTCAACTCCCAAGGAATTCAGCAGGAAGCTCTTCTTGAGAGCGGGCCGGGCGGCATCTCCGGTGGCGACGTCGACGTACGCCTGAAAGACACTGCGCCACTTAGCCCAAGGTATGGGAGGAGGCTCCGGCGTTTGCAAGAACGGCGGCGGAGCAATCGCAGTCATCGGAGAGGCATGGGGTGCGTAGGAATCGCAGCCAGGAAGCAGTGGCGCCACGTGCAAGCAGAGGCCACGGCAGGCCTAACGCAGTATTGTGCAGGCAAACAAGACGGTGCCCCTAGCCGCGCCTTGAAGATACGGCAATGTGACCAGAGGAAAATTGTTTTGCGGGAACCTTTCGTCCTTCCGTAAAAAAGGAAGAAACGCTCACATCTGCACGACAGTTGCGTTGTGGACCCTCGTGGCCAGTTTCGTAGACGCCGTCCGGCGAACAAAGGAGCCCACTCGCGCGGAATGCGCGTAGATGATGCCAGACCAGGCTGAGAGTTGGGCAGGAACTATAAATCCACATAGCGAGATGAGTCATTACGTGAGAGGGCCGTCGCCTACGCAATGCGCGTACTGACGAACACCGAGAAGAATTATATCATCACTGAGCAGGAGTGCCTAGCTGTCATTTGGTCGGTACAGAAATTTCGACCGTATCTTCACGGCCGCCATTTTATCATCGTTACGGACCACCATGCCTTATGTTGGCTTTCCACACCCAAGAACTTGTCCGGACGCCTTGGTCGCTGTATTACCCGTCTGCAAGAATACGACTTCACTATTATCTACAAGTGTACTAAAAAGCATCAGGACGCAGATGCGTTTTCTCGCTGCCCGCTTCCTACGACGCCATGCCATGGTTCCACTTCTGCCTTCCGCGACAAGCGTTCGGACCGTCCTTCCCCGCATGTGTTGTCCTTAACCGCTAGTGACCAGATTCCTTCTGATATGACCATGGATCGCTCATATTCACCAACTCGCTGACCCCTACTGTCGACGCATCATAGACCGCATTCAGGGAACTTCGTGCCCGCCCAACGCCGCCTTCGTCGACAGCTGACGCAATTCAAGCTCGACAACTGCGCCTTGTACCGCCATATCTATCACCCTGACGGTCAACGCTGGGTACCTGTTCTGCCTCGCTCTCTTCGCACTGCATGTTCTTAAGGCCTATCACGACGACATGGCTGCTGGTCATCTTGGTTTTCAGAAAACATACGACCGCATCAAAGGTCGCTTCTACTTGTCAGGCTTATCCACTAGTGTAGCGCGGTACGTTGCTTCCTGCGCCATTTGCCAGCTCCGAAAGCTACCAACATCAGGGGTGGTATTCTGTAAGAGTCTACTTAGTGGACTGTTCATTTCGGCTGTCACTGATTGGCTGCTGCTCGACGTGCAGGAAGGAGACTGGTTGGCACCTTCCTGCAAGTCAAGCAGCAGCCAATCAGCGACAGCCGAAATGGACAGTCCACTAAGTAGACTCTTACAGAATACCGCCTCTGGTCAAAGCGGAGAGATCCAACCAGTCCCGTGTCCGTCGGCACCATTCGAAGTCGTTGGCATTGATCTGTATGGTCCCCTTCCCACGACTCTCACCGGCAATCGATGGATAGTGACAGCCGTCGACCACTTGACACGTTAAACAGCTTGCGTGACTTCGGCGTCGGCTTCTGAAGTGGCTGCATTTATACTTCAAACATTAATGCTGCGTCACGGTGCTCCTCGTGTCATCCTGAGCGACCGTGAAAAGGCATTCCTTTCACAAATCGTAGCCGAATTGCTCTGAGCCACCGGCACCACCCACAAGACAACCTCCAGTTACCACCCTTAACCAACAAACTAACTGAGTGCTTTCATCGCACGCTCTCCGACATGATAGCCATGTACATTCAATCAGACCACACAAACTGGGACGCAGGTTTGCCATTCGTCACTTTTGCGTACCATACCGCCGTACAACGCACAACTTGTTACTCGCCATTCTAACTCGTCTATGGCCGTTCGCCCTCTTCTTTTCTTGGCGTCTCTTTCTTCTCCGCCCCTGTCACTCCAGCTGCATCCTCTTGTGAACAATATATATCACGCCTCCTTCATTGTCGCCAGCTCGCCCGCGTCAACTCTGAAGCAAGGCAACAGGACCTGCAAGAACCCCTATAACGCATCCCAACGCGCAGTGTTCTTCCGCCCGGGCGATGAAGTGCTACTCTGGACTCCAGTTCGCACTCCTGGCCTGTGCAACAAGTTTCAGTTTCGCTTCATAGGCCCATACAGAGTCTTGGAGCAGACTTATCCCGTTAATTATCGCGTCCAACCTACTGTGGTTCCAACTGACCGCCGCTGTCGCGCTGCCGAGATTGTCCACGTCTTTCGCATGAAGCCTTTCACAAGGCGTTCGCCGTCCCTTTAAGTTGCGGCCAGGCTGGCCGCTCGGACGCGGGGGAAGTTAGTGTGGGCATTTCTTTCTCAGTCACTTCTTCGTTGTATATATATATATATATATATATATATATATATATATATATATATATATATATATATATATATATTGTAGTGATGAAGAGGGACGGTGCAGTGGGGCATCTTTACCAGCGCTTTCTAGTGGGTCAGTATCTCCAGCGCATCGCTCGGACTACGCCGCTCGCGCTCGCGGTTCCCTGAACTGATCGGACGGTCAGCCCTAACGCTTGCGTGCAATAAATGCCTTTACAAGTGGTGGAGGTGCTGCGCAAAGGCGTTTATTGCACGCAATAAACGCCTTTACAATATATATATATATATATATATATATATATATATATATATATATATATATATATTGTAAGCACATTTAACGTACTTCATCGTTATCATTTTTACATAGCCATCATCATCCCTGTTTGTCTTCTTCGTGTTTGAGCCTGGGCCGTGCCTGCGGAGTAAACGGGTCTACCAGAGCTGCCTGTCCCGCCTGTCCTATATACAAATGAGAAGGATGAAGTACGGTAAATGTGCTGACAATATATATATATATATATATATATATATATATATATATATATATATGTTACTGCGCTGACCGTTGAGGCTGCGCTGCTCCAAGCTCTGCTGAATAAAAACCTTTAGAATTGGTGGATTGTGCTGGGTAACCTCAGACAATCATCCTGGAACTCCGATCCCATACCCTACCATCTACCATGCCCCAAGACGCCTCCGAGCAAACACCTCATCCCGCACCCACTGAGTGTCCCGGGGTACCTCGTTACCGCGACCCTCCTATCAAGACAGGAGCGGACAACACTGACGTGGACGAATGGCTCACGGTGTATGACAGGGTAAGCGCCCAGAACAAGTGGGACGAAGCGGACAAACTGCGCCATGTTCTGTTCTACCTCGATGGTGTGGCCAGCCTGTAGTATAATAACCATGAAGCGGAGTTCCAGACATGGTCCGAATTTAAGACTTCCCTCGCGCATGTATTTGGTCGCCCTGCTGTTCGCAAGATGCGTGCCGAGCAGCGTTTGCGAGAACGAGCTCAAAAGCCAGGTGAAACATTCACCAGTTACATTGAAGATGTCCTGGACCTATGCCGGAAAGTCAATTCGACCATGGCGGAGTCTGATCGACTCCAAAACATCCTGAAGGGCATTGAGGACGACGCCTTTAACATGTTGATGGCCAAAAATCCTCTCTCTGTGGCCGAAATTATCCTGCTGTGCCAGAGCTATGAAGAACTCCGCAGGCAGTGATCACTAAACCGTCGATCTCTACCGCGTGACGAACACCTCGCTAGTTTGGCTGCCATGTCCGACCAGACAGCTTTTCTCGCAGAAATGAAGGCGTTCGTCCGCGAAGAAGTTGCCCGGCAACTCTCGTTGATGGATTTCGCACAGCCGCAGCCGGTACACGCGCCAACGCCAAGTTTTGCACCTCCACTTCGCCGCGTCATAGTGCAAGAACTGCACGAGGTTTTGCCTGAGCACCACCAGCATGTTCCGGCGGCTGCGCCTCACAGCTACGCTGAAGTCATGGCCAGGCCCCGACAGATCCCGACGGCTGTACCACTCAGCTACGCGGAAGTCGTCACCCAGCCCCAACAACTCCCTCCACGGGGCTCTCTCACCTATGCCGAAGTCCTCGCTATGCCTCGACCACAGCCTGCCATGCAATCACTTCACCAGCCGTCCCGTCCAACCCGTCCTCCCACATGGATGGGACCTGTCGCAGCGACTCGGTGGCGTACAGCGGACAATCGGCCGATATGTTTTGCGTGCGGCTACGCAGGCCACGTCGCACGCCACTGTAGCCGCGTGCAGTCGCCTAGCGCTACACCATATGCGCCAAGTGGTATGGTGGATTCACCGCGCCCATATTATGATGATGAACCTCGTGCTGCGTCACCACCATTCAGCCGGTCTGCCACCATCCGCTGCTCACCTTATCCACGTCGACGCTCCCCATCACCGATGCGACCTCGTCCCGAAGCTCGGGAAGAGGAAAACTAGTCGTCGCAGTCCATGACGCAAGGGCTGCGACGGCGTCGTAAACGCGAAAGTCGTCAACGTAGCCCGACCAATGTGATAGATGTGTTAGTTGACGGTGTGCGTATATATATGCTTTCGTAGACACCGGAGCCACTGTATCAGTTATGGACGCAAAGCTTTGTCGCTTCCTTCGAAAGGTCACGACCCCCCTTGCTGGATTCTCCCTCCGCACACCAGGCGCACAGCGTATTGATCCGACAGCGGCGTGAACCGCTCGTGTTCTCATCCAGAACGTTGTATACGCCGTCGAATTTACTGTGATTTCATTGTGCTCCCACGAAGTTATCCTGGGGTGGGCCTTTCTCGCCCGCCACAATGCCGTCATTCATTGCGCACGGGCCGAACTAGAACTGTCGCCGATTTCAGATATGACACTTGCCGGAAATGCTTCTTTTGTGAACAAACTACTCGTCAGGCACGACACCAACGTGCCTCCATACTCGTCAGTGATTGTCGCTATGCATTGCAGCAGCCTCTCTGACGCCGTCGCACTACATTCTCCTTCTGGCTGCTTTTATAATCGAAAAAGTCTGTTGCTATCTTTTGCGACAGTGAACGTCAAACAGGGCTCCACAGCTATTTTCGTCTGTAACCCTTTGTCATACCCTGTGATGCTGCTTCAAGGCGAATGTCTTGGCTATGTGGAAGTGATCGACGCCGTACAAATACGGATGCTCCAGTAGACGCGTCCTGCGCCAGTTACAGCACGCTCGGTTCTCTCTCTACGTCCGACCCTTTGCCAACAGCCACAGATGTGCTCGATTCATCTATTGCCGATGGTCTCACCCGAGCTCAGCGTTCTCAGCTTCTGCGCATCTTAGAAGAATTTCGTTCTTCTTTTGATGTCGGGCAACCTTCCCTGGGCCGGACGTCTGTTGTCACGCACCATATTGACACTGGCTCCCAATCGCCATTGCCGCAACACCCATATCGCGTTTATGCCGCAGAAAGTCGTGTGATTAATGAGCAAGTCGACGAAATGCTTCACCGCGAAGTGATCCGACCCTCAAACAGTCCTTGGGCATCTCCTGTCGTCCTTGTTACGAAAAAAGATGGCTCTGTATGCTTCTGTGTAGACTATCGGCGCCTGAACAAGATCACTCGCAAAGATGTATACCCGTTACCGCGATTTTGTGACGCTATCGATAGCCTACGGGGAGCTGGAATTCTTTTTATCTCTAGATTTACGCTCCGGCTATTGGCAAGTGCTCATGGCTGACGCCGATAGGCCGAAGAGAGCCTTTGTCACACCTGACGGCTTATACGAATTTAACGTCATGCCGTTTGGACTTTGTAACGCGCCAGCAACCTTTGAACGCATGATGGACACAGTTCTGCGCGGCCTGAAGTGGCACACGTGTTTATGTTACCCTGACGACGTTGTTGTTTTTGCCCCTGACTTCACCACTCACCTTCAACGCCTCCGGCGGGTTTTGACGTGCCTAACAAACGCTGGCCTACAACTGAACCTGAAGAAGGGCCGATTAGCAGCACCGCAGTTCACGTACTGGGTTACGTCGTCTCGAAGAATGAAATCCTCACCGATCCAGCCAAACTTCGTGCCATCGCCGAGTTCCCGAAACCGACGTCCGTCAAAGAACTGCGCAGTTTTGTAGGCTTGTGTTCCTACTTCAGGCGCTTCATTCGTAATTTCGCCGCCGTCATATCGCCCCTGACGAAGCTCCTCGGAAGCAACGGACCCCCCCCATTCGTGGTCATCCGAGTGCGACGAAGCGTTCGCAAAGCTCCGTCGTTTGCTTACGTCTCCTCCCATTTTGCGCCATACGACCCAACGGCACCTATTGAGGTACACACGGATGCCAGCGGTGTTGGCCTCGGCGCTGTCCTAGCGCAACGCAAACAAGGCTTTCCTGAATATGTTGTGGCATATGCAAGCCGTACGCTTACTAAGGCCGAGACCGATTACACCGTCACGGAAAAAGAATGCCTGGCGATCACCTGGGCGCTTACTAAGTTCCGGCCCTATTTGTATGGTCGCCAATTTGATGTCGTCACGGACCACCATGCATTATGCTGGCTGTCGTCATTGAAGAATCCCTCAGGCTGTCTCGCCGGCTGGGCACTTCGATTGCAGGATTACGATATCCGCGTACTCTACTCCAACGGGCGCCAGCATGCTGACGCTGACGCCCTTTCACGTTCTCCCTTGCCTGACGACAATGCCTGCTGCTCACTATCCCAGCTTGACGTTTCTTCCATCGACATTGGGACCATTGCTTCCGAGCAGCGCAAGGAACCCTGTATTGCCTCCATCATAGACTTCCTTGCTGATCCGTCATCGCAGCCAACAACTCGTGCGTTGCGCCGTCAAGCTCGTCATTTCTCCATTCCCGATGACCTGCTTCACCGACGCAATTGCACCTCTGACGGACGCCAGTGGTTATTAGTAATACCTCGAAGCCTCCGTTTGGAAATCTGCGCATTGTTCCACTCTGATGTTCTACTCTGTGTGCACACTCGGGACTTTTCAAAACCTACCAGCGCCTCCGACAATGCTACTACTGGCGAGGAATGTAGAACTACATTCACAAGTTCGTTCGCTCATGCCCCGACTGCCAGCGCCGGAAATCTTCACCCCAGCTCTCGCCAGCTGATCTGCAGCCTCTACCCTACCCTAACCGGCCGTTCGGGCGCGTTGGGATCGATCTGTATGGACCACTTCCTTTGACATCAGCTGGTAACCGCTGGGCCATTGCTGCGGTCGATCACCTCACACGATACGCCGAAACGGCCGCCCTTCCGGCAGCTACAGCGCGCGACGTTGGCACATTCCTGCTTCGCCGATTCATTCTGCGGCATGGTCCACCTGAAGAACTGCTCAGCGATCGCGGACGCGTCTCCCTGTCGGAGGTAGTTGAAGCCATCCTCAAAGAGTGCCACGTTGTCCATCGCACAACTACGGCGTACCATCCTCAAACGAATGGCCTCACGCAACGCTTCAACCGTACGCTCGGTGATATTCTTTCAATGTACGTCGTCTCCGACCACACGAGCTCGGACGCCATCCTACCCTTCGCCACCTACGCGTATAACACCACTGCGCAGACCGTCACTGGGATTTCACCCTATTTCTTACTGTATGGTCGGCACCCTTCGGACACCATCGACACAATTCTGCCGTATCGCCCAGATGCATCCGAGTTCGTGCCTATCTCTGCCACGGTCAGACATGCAGAAGAGTGCCGCGACTTCGCTTGGGCATTTACTACCGAAGATCAAGAGCGCCAGAGGAGCACTCGCGGTGACGCCACTTTCACGGTCACCTTCGATCCGGGAGCGCTCGTGTGGCTCTCAGTTCCTTTCAGTGCCCCTGGCATCTAATCAAAACTGGTTCCGAAGTATGAAGGCCCTTATCGTGTCATTGAACGTGCATCTCCTGTGAAATATCTAATAGAACCAGTAGAGCCATCTTCCGACATGCGCCGCCGTGGACGAGACATTGTCCATGTCGACCGCCTAAAACCTTACTACGACCCGCTCATCGTGACGAACTGTTAGGTCGCCGGATGGCTCCCTTATCGCTCCCGGGGGTGATTGTAGCGAAGAAGAGGCGCTAGTGGGTTCAGCGCTACTGGATCAAAACGCTAGTGGGTCGAGCGCTCTTGATCGGCAACTGCTCTCGTGCTTGGAAGCTGTTACTGCGCTGACCGTTGACGTTGCGCTGCTCCAAGCTCTGCCGAATGCTGAAGAAAAACAATATATATATACATATTTATGTTGCATACTACCGGTGCTAATATACGGGGCAGAATCTTGGAAGTGAACAAAGAAGCTCGAGAACAAGTTAAGGACCGCACAAAGAGCGATGGAATGAAAAATGTTAGGCCTAGCGTTAAGTGACAGGATCTCTCTCTCTCTCTCTCTCTCTCTCTCTATATATATATATATATATATATATATATATATATATATATATGCATTGCACAGCAACCTTGGTTCTCCACAAAGAAAGTAGAAAGCTACCTATCAAGAAAGGGGTCAGGGAAGGAGCCACAATCTCTCCAATGCTATTCACTGCATGCTTAGAAGTATTCAAGCTCTTAGACTGGGGAGGCTTCGGAGTGAGGATCAACGGCGAATATCTCAGCAACCTTCGGTTTGCAGATAACATTGTCCTATTCAGCAACAATGGGGACGAATTACAGCAAGTGATTGAGGACCTTAACCGAGAAAGCGTAAGAGTGGGGTTGAAGATGAATATGCAGAAGGCAAAGATAATGTTCAATAGCACGGCAAGGGAACAAGAATTCAGGATTGCCAGTCAGCCTCTAAAGTCTGTAAAGGAGTACGTTTACCTAGGTCAATTGCTCACACGGGGCCCTGATCATGAGCAAGAAATTTACAGAATAATAAAATTGTGATGGAGTGCATACGGCAGGCATTGCCAAATCCTGACTGGGAGCTTAGCACTGTCGTTGAAAAGAAAATTGTACAATCATTGAATTCTATCGCTGCTAACATATGGAGCAGAAACTTAGATGCTGACAAAGAAGCTCGAGAACAAGTTAAGGACCACAAAAAGAGGGATGGAAAGAAAAATGTTAGGCCTAACGTTAAGAGACAGAAAGAGAGTGGTGTGGATCAGAGAGCAAACGGGGATAGATGATATTCTAGTTGACATTAAGAGGAAAAAATGGAGCTGGGCAGGCCATGTGATGCGTGACATGAACACAACTTACAGAATGGATACCAAGAGAATGGAAGCGGAGTCGAGGATGGCAGAAAACTATGTGGGGTTATGAAGTGAGGAAACTTGTAGGCGCAAGTTGGAATCAACTAGCCCAAGACAGGGGTAATTGGAGATCACAGGGAGAGGCCTTCGTCCTGCAGTGGACATAAATATGGGCTGATGATGATGATATGTGGATATATATATATATACGACGCTCTGTGACATCGTGCTATATGAACACTAGGGTGAACTGTACCATTCGCAGCACCACCATATTTACAGGAGGTTGTAGTTGAGGATGATTGCTAGTGATTTCGGGCAGCATTAACCTATCGTATATATTAAGAAAGCCTTCGAGCGGATTTCTCATAGCATCATTTCTGAGGTCGTGCAGCATGACAAGCGCGCTCCTTTTCTTCAAGGATTTGGCTTTAAAAGCGGTGATTGGGTTTCATGATCTTCTGAGGGGTGGAAAAAATTGGCCATTTCTCCCAGAGGGCCGCAGCATTGACCACGACGGCAACGTTTAGCGTTGCGCTTAAATTACTCGGTAGAACGGTGCTCTAAAATAATTACGGCCGAAACTCCCTTGAGGGTAATTATCGTGGTGCGAAGCCTTCTAGTATAACGGCTCCTTGTTTGCGCATTTGAGAGCCCGACGTCCTTGCTTACCTTCTTTAGTTAGATTAGAGTTGCGCTGCCTGACTGTTCTGGCACCTGACGTAGGAGCAACGCTCAGCTTCTTTGGTTGCGCCATGTTTGCAGCCTTGTCGAGAGCAGAAGCTGCTCTGGAGAGAGGCGAACGGCGCCTGGTGTCCAGTCACTGCACCAGTGAGCGCGCGCTTCCGCGACAGGTGCTCGCCAGTTACGCCGTAGCTGTGCCTCTAGCGCGTGAGGAGGGCGGAGCTTCGGACTTCATTACGGGTATGATGCCTTCGGGACCATAGGACCCAGGACACCCAAATACTCGTGTGGGCACGTGACTCACAAATAATGAACCCCTACTACATATATTGCCGCAGAGAGCTCTCTACATGCCAGTTACGAGCATTCTCAAGAGGTACTCTTTCAAGCACCTCATCGCATCGCCACTAGAAGAGCGCCAGCAACGTCTCGCGCATGGCGAGACAGCGCGCGTCTCTCGTGCACGCGCACGCGACTGCACCCGAGTCTCCTATGCAACGAGAAGTCACGGCGTGGTTCCTGGTCATCGGGGGCGCGCGAAAGTGTGTTCGGTGTAGGGAGCTAGTTCGGTGTAGAGACGTGGTTTACTGCTGAATAGGCTCCAATTAACTCTGCTTGCAAATTCTCTGGATGTGTTTTAGTCTTGAGTTGCCGGGCACAAGTTCGCCAACAATAAACCTGTTTGTTTAGTGTGCTTCATTGAAGAGTGCTACAATATAATACAGATTGGCTATTTTCAAATTCCAAATCTAGCTTACGACTTCACGCTCCTTACCAAACCAAGAAATTTAATTTTGCTTTAAGTGTAAGTAATTAACTGCTGCAAATATCATGATCTTTTGTATCATATACATCATTAAGTCTTATTTGCGAGTGTAGCACTATTTGGGGATTTGTAAGCGGAAAACTCATTTTTTTCGAGGTGGATTGAAGAAGTTAAAATGACCTTGTGTGACCGTGTAGAAAGCTTCGTCACCCGTGGTCGCCATCACTGACAGCATACCTCCAAAGGAGCCGTCCCTTTATTTTAAAACCGCGACTTCGAAATGTTACTTAAGGTCTTCGTAGAAATGTCCGGTATAAGTCGGTATGTGGTCACTTCCATGCGTTTTTAAGTCAGCACACCAGCCTACAGATGGCAGAAGTAAAAAAAGAAAAAAAAATACGTCGTAAGGACGGTGAAAACACTGACAGTGGCACGACTGCGAGTCAAGAAAACTAACTATTTGTGCGAGAGAAAAGAAGTAACACTCACGCTCACCGATAATGGCGAGCACAGTTGTCGGTCATCGAGATATGATTTGCTGGTAAGGCTCGTCGTCTATTTGTACGTGACTGACCGTACACACCAGCGTAATTGCTCGTGCTCACGTACCTTCTAGAATATACACCACTATTGACGTCGCACGTACAGTCTGATTAGAGACAAGTTTATTTTAGATGCGAGAGCATCTTATGCTCGGGGCAGTGTCCGTTCTGCGACGTCCGCACCCATACTGCGCATGCGCATTCTCCTCTCCTACGCTGGTGCGCACTCTCCTCCTCCCCTCTCGCCCTCTCCGCCACAGGTGCGGCGCAGTAAATCATTCCATATAACTTTCTCTCACACTCTCCCCCTTTCTCTAAGTGTACGCCGGGAGGCGGCGCAAGTGTCGCGGTGCTGTATAAAGCGCGCGTTCGCTGTGCTTCCGTCATTCTCTCTCTGTGCAACGATGTGCGAAACGCCATGAACAACGTCAACGTCGGCGCTAGTTGCAGCGGCAGCGCCACCGCCGCGGAGCAGAGGAAGGCTCGGGAAGCCAAACGTAAACGTCAGCGTCGGCAAGCGGACCCCGAGAAGTTCGGGCCAGGGAAGCCGAACGTAAACGTCAACGTCGGCAGGAAACTTCTACGGAAGCAACACAGACACGCGCCCTTCATAGTCGCAGGGGACTTCAACGTAGACATACTGACAACCGATTGGCTGGTGCAGCACATGAAGGACGTATACTCTTTGCGATGCATTTCCCAAGATCACAAGCAACCCACCACCATCAGGGGAACGTGCACAGACCTCGTCTTCACAAATTTCAAACTCGACCCTCTCCAACAAGAGCCATTGACGCTACACTTCACCGACCACAAAGCCATCGTCTTCAAGATACCGCGTGCACCGACGCTAGGAATCACGTACGATCTCTAAATAAAGACGTAACAACCCCGTACAAACGTCTCCTCTCTTCTCAATACATTCTCTCACTCTAACTTTCATTGGGTTGTGTTGCCAAGTGAAACGAAACGGAAACTCGATGCGCACCCCCCGCGATGCTTTCGCATCCCACCATGGTTGCCCGTAGGGTGAGATGATGTCATTTTTTTTTGCTCTAGAATCGACGACAACATTGGAGAAAGTTTCGATACTTGAAGGCGCGTCTTGCGACTAGATCTAAAATTGCAACAGTGGTAGGCCGATGAAAAACGGTCCCCGAAGGAAAGTGAAACAATGTACGCGTGGCATTGTGTGCAACATAGGCGCACATGTTTGCGGAAATTAAGATAGCTTTTAAATGCGCTGTACATTTTGCATTGTTAGGGCTCGGGTTCTCGTGGTTGCGAATCGGCCGTCACACAGAGGTTTGCTTGCCTATGCCGTCGGGGAGCCTAAAATACCGGGACGTCGCATTAAGTTGACAGAGCAGGCCCGCGCCGTCGTCCGTCTCCATCGCTGAGAGTTGCTTGTTGGCGAGGAGAGGAAGTCGGGAGGTTCAAGGAATCGAGAAAAAGATGTATTTTACTTATCCAAGCTCCTTGGCTATCGGACCACACTTTGCACACTACATATCTGCGCACTACACACCGCACACAGCACCCAACAGGTCCACTTTTAAGGGGTCGTTTTTTCTGGGTCACTAGACGAGGGAACTCAGTGACGTTATCCCGACCAATGGTCGAACTGTTCCCAGCACTGCACCCACGTTGTCGCACCACCCCTTATGTTGCGCTTTTTTTTCGCGCGTATATGCTGTTATCATGGGTGAATCAGGAAGCAGGAATCGACGCCATCCTCGCGGAAGTCGTCGGACGTTGGTTCCTTGCCGCAATTCGCTGGCTCTGCGTAAGGGTCAGCTTGGGCTGCTGGCAGCGATTTCGATTTCCCACGAACATTGTGAGTTGAGAACCGCCTGACAAACGCGTTGTCATCGGCAGATTATTTCCACAAATGACAGCGACATCGATTTGCTTGAAGGGAGGCTCTTGACCGCGCTTCGCAAAGCTGAGACACCCTGCCGCTGGAATGCTTAGCTTGTAAGCAAATCACTGACCCAGGCGTTCAGTCATTACAATATGTAAAAAGCTTGCCTGGGGCTTCAACATCCGGAAGCGCAACCTTTATTTGCAGTTTGTTCTGAACCCATTTCTTTTGTTGCGCACATGCCTCCTAGTCTCAATCACGAATTGTTCACACATAGAATTCTATTAAATGAATTGTAGCACAGCTTGTTGGTGTGACTACATAAAAGGACAACGAGCGCAAACACCGCACAAAGCCAAGAAATGGACAAGAGAACCTAAAAATCAACGCCACCGTTATTCATCTATGTAGTCTTTTCCTTTCTTCAGCTATTTATCGTTTTACGCCAGATCGTAATTTTCACCTGTGGTATTGCTTGTTGCTTTTCAGAGCGCTTCCCATGTAGTAGTGACAAAGACAGTCAAGGGCAGAGGCTCCCAAGAAAAAAATATCCTGACACTAAAATTGTTAATAGTAATTTGTATCTGAACACTTATAGAAGAAGAGGCAAATTAACACAAATATTTTTTTACTTCCTTGTTGATTTAGAACGAAAGACCTCATCGAGCAAATCAGGATGCATTACCGCCGATGCTGCAGCGGTATGTGCGATAGCTGGTCTGGGAACAACAACATGACTGAACGCGCAGGCGATATAAGTATTTTGGCCAGTGAGGCACATTGATCGCGTCAGCGCACTTGTAGGTTGTGTTTTATTGAGGAATTGTGCGCTTTTAAAAAGATTATACAAGAAGAAGGGATAATTGCAGTGGCAGTGTAGTGCGGAACATCAAGTCGCGGGAAACTCGACGTTGCCGTCGTGCTACGTAAGCGCCTGTGGTTGTCCCTCTGATGTGTACGCAGGCCTCTGGAAGCCGACGATGCCGAACAGGTTTCCGGCAAAGTTGACAAACGTATTCAAGGCGTTGTTGGCAATGTCGTTCATAGCGCCCAAGATGCTGCCGGCACGCTCCTCCTCTCCGTCTGCCGCATGGCACGCTGTCACTGTGGGGGGAAAAGATTGCAAGTTGCGAAAAGTTCGGGGTACAAAGAAATATTGCACGAGAACTATGGAGAAAGAATAATTGAGGAAGCGCAATCGGCTCCTTGCTGCGTCGTCATAATGTCACACAGGAGCGCGGCGGCGAGCTAAAGTCGGCGGACTAGGCGGACTAAAGCCCCTCAATAAAAAAAAAGTAGCGCCATGTTTTGAAGATCGCCGCTTTCCTCCTCTCCTGCCCGTTCTCTCGGCGCTTGGCCTTCCGATTGGCCGAATGCTGTCAATTGCTCTCGCGCGCTTTTTTCTTGCCTTTCTTCTTGCTTTTTCTTGTCGTGACAGCGCTCCTAAAGAACGCCGGAGGCCTGACGTATGGTCACGTGATGGTTCGTCGAAGCGATGCAGCGGATGCAACGTCTGAAGCTACGCGTTTCCTCCTCACCCAACGTGACATTATCACGACCAGTGCACGCGCTGGCGCCGCCTCAGAGTTTCGCCTCCTGTTATTCTTTCTCCGTGACCAGAACCAATCTCAAGATGGCTGTCAACGTGACTGCGATTACCATTCAAGCAACGTAGCGAAACACCGTGTTCTGAAGCCACCTTTATTTAGAACCTGTAGGGGTCACTACTACAGGTTTCCACTGCTTCGGCCATATTCCGCATACACGGTCACCGGGATCGGCCAAATTTGTTATCACACTCGCTCATCAAGGTTGGCCATGACCATGACGGCATGACAACTGTATAATGACGACGCAGTGACGATGATGAAATGACGAAGAAGGAATGGCGTCGACAGAACGACGAGCGCAGTATGATGACAACAGCACGGCGGCAATGAGATAATGATTCTGAAATGATGCTGATGGTACAATAACAACGTAACGAGGATGTCATGACGACACTGGGATGGATGGCGACGATGGAGTGAAGACAAAGGCATGGCGAGAGACCGATGACGAAGCTAGAATAACTAAAGAGCTGGCGACACTGCTGCTGCTGCTGCTGATGACTCATTGGCATCCCCTTTGAAACGGGGCTGTGACAAATAGTCACTTAGCCTGCATGAGTTAATCGTGGTGAGCTATACATGCTTTTCAACCTAGCATATTGTCTACACCTCCATATCTTTTTTTTCTTCCTTAAAGCTTTCATATCTACCTGGTACCGTTACCTATGCCTGCAGCGAATCGGGTCCTATCAATGCCTTCCCTGTTTTTTTTTTCGCTGATACTCTAAATGTCTCTGGCTTATCTTAACTGCTGACCGGTTTTAATGAGTCCATCCACTTTATAGGGAGTTTTAGTATAGCGGAAAACAGCGAACGCAATGATTTAGCGTTAGCGTTTCCGTTGCGTGCTGCAAATTGCGCATGCGCAGAACGTTAACGTAGCCAGAACTCTTACGCACGTGCGCTATTTTCGGAATACAGCGTTCAACGCTAACGCACGCAAGGGATTCCGTACGTAGGGCAAGATGGCGGCGCCTGTTGAAGCGATGGCCGTCCACTTCGGATCTATCGAGTCGTCGGCCTGCACTGATCGGCTCATTCGTTCCCCACTAATGCTCGTGTTTGCTTTAGATTTGTGCGATGATGATTCGACAGTGGCGTAAAGGTAACAAATGGGCGTTGTTTTCGGCATACGTTCTCGATTAGCGGTGGAGTAGGCTTGACGAGAGGGCTTGCTCATGTTTGCTGCATCCGCCTCGAGATGGCGCCCAAGTGTATTCGCGTTAGCGTTAGCGTTTTGCTCCGTTCCGCTATTCTAAAACACTACCTTGTACCGCGCAGTATACTAAAGCTCCCTAATATCCCAGCGTTTCTGAAAAGTGTAGGTTATTTACGGGTCTCGTTGGGCGAATACTTTCGCATTTATGTGTGCCACCCTCTGAGTGTTGTCCCTTTGTTATAAGGGCTCTTGATACTTAATCAGGCATCATTTGTCTTTATTCCAAGCCCTTCGATAAGACTGTTGACAATTTTGTTAATGCGCAGTATTCTTTGCCTCATTCTTGGAGCTTTGCAGGACTCGGTCTCACCTCAATACAAGAAAAATGCGAAGACACCTTATCATTTCTGATGAGTTGGGAATGCGAAAGCATTAATGCCCAATTGAACGCCACTGAGCGGTCCTTTCAGTTTTGCGCTGCGAGTAAACAGAGACAGAGAAGAAAAGGGAAAGGCAGGCCTGGGTGCGCTACTGGATATAGACATTGCCTGGGAAGAACTGGTGAGGCTTAAACAGTGCTGACTAACGGCCACGTCCTCTTCTACAGAGGTCTTCCAGATAAGAGGTAATTCAGAGTAGGATTTCTAGTCCATAAGGACATAGCGGGCAACATTGATGAATTCTACAGCATTAATGAGGGGGTAGCAGTCGTCGTAATAAAGCTGAACAGGAGGTATAGAATGAAGGTTGTACAAGCCCACGCCCCAACCTCCAGTCACGATGATGAAGAAATATAACAGATTTATGAAGATGTTGAATTAGCAATGAGAAAGGTGCAAACTCAGTATACTGTAATCATGGGAGACTTCAATGCAAAAGTGGGGAAAAAGCAGGCTGGTGAGCAACCAATTGGCAATTACGGCATCGGTTCTAGAAACACTAGAGGAGAGATGTTGGTAGAATACGCGGAAAGGAATAGGCTCCAAATAATGAATACCTTCTTCAGGAAGCGCAGCAACCGGAAGTGGACCTGGAAAAGCCCTAATGGAGGAACAAGGAATGAAATAGATTTCATACTTTCTACCGACCTCAGCATAGTGCAGGATGTAGAAGGGTTAGGTAGGGTAAAGTGGAGTGACCATAGGGTTAGTGAGGTCTAGGATTTCTGTCAATTGGAAGAGAGAAAGAATAAAATTAGTCAAGATGAAACAGGCCAACCTAGACGCAGTAAGGGTAAAAGGAAACCAATTCAGGCTGGCGCTCGCAAAAAATATGCAGCTTTAGAACAGGATGATGAAGACAACGTAGAGGTAGTGAATGAAACCGCAACTAGGCTGATCTCAGAAGCAGGAAGTGAAGTGGGAGGTAAGGCATCAAGGCAACCAGTAGGTAAGCTCTCCCAAGTAACAAAGGACCTAATAAAGAAACGGCAAAACATGAAAGTGTAAACGCGAGAGATAAGATACTGAACTGTTGAAACTGATCAACAAGAAGAAAGTAAGGGATATCCGAAATTATAACAAGGAAAAGATTGAGGAAGCAGTAAAATATGGATGGAGCATTACATCAGTGAGAAAAAAAAATGTCACAGTTTCGCCCTAAGGGCAAAGCAATGAATGCGATAGCAACACAGCAATGTCATACGAAGTAAGGTGAGCGGCTTTGGTAGCAATATGAATTGTAGTAAACATGAGCTGATTAAGTAAGCAGGTGTGCTGCGGCGTAAGTAGACCGACACGAAGAGAGACTCGATAACCACGAGAAGGCACGTGTTAAACGGTGGTGTTGATGAAAAGCGCTTCCCGTGGGCAGCGCGTGCGAAGGGACACACCTGTAGCGCTGCACTACCGATCCGGGCAGCATTGCTTGTGTAGCGTGCGTTGGAAAATGTGGCCCGACTATTACTAACTAAATGAACAAGCGTGGTGTGAGCGCGCACAAACAAACACGAATAGATCACACTGAATGACTGTAGACAACGACTGTCAAAACGCTGGCAGCAAGCATACGCCGCAGCGGGCGAAGGTACGTGCGGTCTATCGCTTCAACGGAAACTGAGCGGCGAATTCACGGCGCATAAAGGTCAGAGCCGTGTGGAGATAAGAGACGGTGCGGTCGAGCGACGAGCGCGGTTGTTGGCAGAGTAGAAGTGCGCCCCCCCCCCCCCCCCCCCCCCGCTCCCTCCGGCGCTGGCTTCCCGCTTCCTTGCTTGCGCGTGGGAGATTTAGTGCGTTCGCTCTCCGTGATAGCGCGCGTCCCCGCACGCTTCCGCTCGGGCATAGGGCGCGCGGCGAAGATTTTATCTATACAGAACCTCACGGTGACGGCGACGCCGACGGCAGAAATCCGGTTGAAGTGTCCATATAATTGCTATCGCAATAAAACTTGGCATAGGACAAGGCAAAATGTATGCACTGAAACATAAGCAGGGTAATATCATCAGCAATTTCGATGACATAGTAAAAGCAGCGGAAGAATTCTATGCCTGACCTGTACAGTGCCCAGAGTACCCAAGTTACTTTCATTCGCAGTAATGATGAACAGGATAGAGAGGCTCCTTCTATAACTAGGGATGAATTTAGAAGGGCCTTGAAAGACATGACCAGGGAAAAGCTGCTGGAGAAGACTGAGTAACAGGCCATTTAAGCGAAGATGGAGGAGATATCATGCTTGAAAAGCTTGCGGATCTTTGTACGCAATGCCTCACGACTTCAGGTGTACCAGAAAGCTGGAAGAACGCCAACATTATACTCATCCATAAAAAGTAAGACGTTAAAGAAGTGAATATTATAGACTCATTAGCTTGCTTTCAGTATTGTAGGAAATATTCACCAAGATAATTTCCAATAGAATCAGGGCAACGCTTGACTTCAGTCAACCAAGAGAACAGGCTGGCTTCAGGAAGGGGTATTTCACGATGGATCATATCCATGTCATCAATCAGGTAATCGAGGAATCTGCGGAGTGGAATCAACGTCTCTATACGACTTTCATAGATTATGAAAAAGCATTTGATTCAGTAGAGATACCAGCAGTCATAGAGGCATTACATAAACCAGCAATACAGAAGGCATACTGGAATATCTTGGCAAATATCTACAAAGATTCCACATATCCGCAGATTCCAAATTAAGAAAGGGGTCAGGCAAGAAGACAAAATATTTCCAATGCTATTCACTGCATGCTTAGAAGAAGTATTGAAGCTCTTAGACTGCGAAGGCGTTGAAGTGAGGATCAACGGTGAATATCTCAGCAACATTCGATTTGCTGATGACATTGTACTATTCAGCACCAATCGGGACGAATTATAGCAAATGATTGAGGATCTCAACCGAGAAAGTGTAAGAGTGGGATTGAGGATTATTTAGCAGAAGACAAAGAAAATGATCAATAGCCTGGCAAGGGTAGAATATTCAGGATCGCCAGTCATCCTCTAGAGTCTGTAAAGGAGTATGTTTATCTAGGTCAATTACTCACAGGGGACCCTGATCATGACAAGGAAATTTACAGAAGAATGAAATTGGGTTGGAGTGCATACGGCAGGCATTGACAAATTGTGACTGGGAGCTTACGACTGTTGTTGAAAAGAAAAGTGTACGATCATTGCATTCTACCGGTGCTAACATATGGGGCAGAAACTTGGAGGTTAACAAAGAAGCTCGAGAACAAGTTAAGGACCGCACAAGGAGCGATGGAACGAAAAATGTTAAGCCTAACGTTAAGAGACAGGAAGAGAGCGTGGTGTGTGAGAGAGCAAACGGGGATAGCCGATATTCTAGTTGATATTAAGCGGAATAAATGGAGCTGGGCAGGCCATGTAATGCGTAGGATGGATAAACGGTGGACCATTAGAGTTACAGAATGGATACCAAGAGAAGGGAAGCCCAGTCGAGGACGGCAGAAAACTAGGTGGGGTGATCAAGTTAGGAAATTAGCAGGTGCAAGTTGGAATCGGCTAGCGCAAGACAGGGGTAAGTGATGATCACCCGAAAAGAGCTTCGCACATAAATATAGGCTGATGATGATGACGGAGAAATCAAGGACGCAGCATGCCAACGACGTCTTGCGTGACGAGACCAAGGAAGCAGCAGAGGCCACCAAGGCCGGCAGGCGCGCGCAGCACTAAGTCGGACCGAGCGTCAAATTTCGAAAGTGAGACGGCGGGACCTGCACGCGCGCATCACCCGTCTGCCTCGCCGACAACCTGCGTCGAGCCGTGGTGTCACGTCACCGTATACGCTCCGTCGAGGCACGCTCGCAACGTGGCGTCGCAGCCAATGGGAATTTAGGTGCCATTTCGCTGCTACAAACGGCGCTGTTTCACTGAATGGGCCATCTGACGCTTCCGCGTCAAAAATAAATCAATGTGTGACCGATGTGGGAATCAAACCTCCGCCGTCGAGCACATCGGCAGGGTGCTCTAACAATACGTAATTGGAACGGGGTTCTTGCTAAATGTATCCCGGTTGACCTACATTTTCCTTGAATACCAAAGGTATATGGTATCTTGTATGTGCGCAGCTCACGTCGGGCGTTGGTATATGTTATGTGTCTTGTTCTGCCCTTTTGTATAATTTCACTAGTTTACAGAACTGTGTTAGTGTCGGTTAGTATCCTTTAACTTTCTTCTGTGATTAGTTTTCCAAATGTTAGTACTGTTTGGCAGTGGGCAGTGCATATCACTATTTTGTGCTTTTGTTTTGCTTGCCCTGCGAATAGTAGCTTGCGCGAATAATGGTGCCAACCTTTGTTTAATTTCATCTTAGCGAAACAGTGTCACACACACACACACACACACACACACACACACACACACACACACACACACACACACACACACACACACACACCACACACACACACACACACACACACACACACACACACACACACACACACACACACACACACACACACACACACACACACACACACACACACACACACACACACACACACACACACACACACACACACACACACACACACACACACACACACACACACACACCACACACACACCACACACACACACACACACACACACACACACACACACACACACACATATATATATATATATATATATATATATATATATAATGTATTGTTTCTCACATTACATAAATATTTATTCGAGAAACGAAAACTCATAAACAGACCACCGTGAAGAATTTCTTTAAGAAAACAACGAAAAGAGCCGGATATGCTCTCGGTTCCAATAACAAATCGAGGAAGCGCGCATCTGAGCCTCAGCTGGCACACTGTGCACAAGAACGCGTATCTTTCACGTCCCGACAAAATTTGAAAAAACATGTTGACAATTTGGCGTTTGGAATGTGGTTTCCAGGGGTAAAAGCTGCGGTCGGCAGCTTGAGGGAAAGAAACCAAATACAAGGCAGGGCTATTGCTTCATGCAGACGCGGTGCCCGACCTCGATGTTCACGCCAAACCACGAACAGATACATACAAGTCGATAACAGAGCATTAAAAAATAACAGATCATCAGAAATATGAATGGTGCAATACATTGTGCGAAAATTCTAAGACATAGTGATAACACAAAGAATAGAGTTAGCGTATTGCAGTATTAAGGTATACGATACCAGATATTTAAGTAAGCATGTCGTAAAATGCAAAATGCAAGAAAAAATACTAGCATAAATGGTAACACAGGGAATACAGCAAACGTATCAGTAGGTAGCAGAGCAGTTAAAATAAGAGATGAACAGAAGCAAAGTTGAACAGTAAGCAGTGAATAATTGAACGTGAACTTATTCACTGCATAAAGCTGTACAACAAAGTAAAACACAGGATAAGTTTGCCCATGTCTCAAGAACATGACGGAATAAGAACATGCTTCTATACATATATATATATATATATATATATATATATATATATATATATATATATATATGCATACATAGGATATGCATGAACGTACGCAATGATAATTATTCATAAAATAGTTGACGTAGTAATGTTAATGTTGCCTTCGCTATATATTAGTATCTATTAAGGATTACCGGGAGGTAATGCTTCAAGGATTGCAATTTATAAAAAGTACGGAAACGTGGTATTAGCCATAAGTCAGTGCTACGTGTGCGAGTATCACTATACTGTTGAAGCAGTGCAATTGAGGTAATGAAATGCTTCAAAGCTGGTGAAGATACTTAAAATGAGCGCAAAACACGATATTAATACATACGCTGTATTTTCATGATGTTGTATGACTGGAAATAATGTTCTGTCGAAGATAAATACTCAATATTTGAGATGTTGCGAATAACTTTCTTTTGTAATAAATAAATAAATTAGTACGACTGCTTCGCTCCCAGCTTGTCTCTCACACGAAAAGGATAGACACGCGGTGTGGCTTTTGCACGTTCACGCGAGAACAATTTAGGGTCTGCATATGGTACCACATCTTGGTTGCAGAGGTGAGTTACATGCACAGATGGGCTGCCTTCTATCTTTCCGCCTTTTCTCGCACTCCTTTTGCCTGCTGCTTCGAGTACTTGTGTCTTTTATAGAAACTTTTCACAGTTATCCCATAGGTGCCGGATTTTCTATCACACGGTGATGCGTCCATTGGTTGCCTCTGCTGCCTGCGTTGCCTCTGTGTTTACGATGGATGTGCATAACACCCCGATGTGGCTCTGCAAACCTCTGTTTCGCGGATGACGTAGAGGGTAACTGTCGGAGCTTATTACGCCTTGTCCAAATGGCGCGAGTAGCGTACATGGCTTTTGTACTAAAGAGGGATGGGGGGGGGGGGGGGGGGGTGCAGAAATGTACTGCGAGCTGTCACAACGTTCCGCTTTTGAATTAAATCACGGTCAGTGTCTTCTGCCCTTCATTTTTTTACTTGCTATTCATTTTGAAGCTGCGGCTTGTCATGTCTCTGACTCAGTAACGTTCCTGAGTGCGGCGACTACCTGATTGATTATTTTCTGCCGAATCGGTCTTGATTGTGATCAGTTGGGGTAGAATCGTTTTTCCTGCACACAATTAAGGCTTGGAACATAGATGCTCTGTACTTTGTAATACCTTGTTGTGACATTTATCGCTAGTCACTCGCTTACTCTTTGGACCGCCACGAAACGTCCACCTTCGAACATTGGTTTGTTGTCGGTGTAGTCGTTACCCATGCTTCAGTGCATTGATTCCATTCACTTATTCTTGATATGTGGGCAGACGAGTGGGCGTAAGTTTTAGTGTGAGTTGCGATGGATGTGTGTAGATAACGTGCGAGAAATTTACTCTGTGACGAAACGGCGCTACTCCCTTTGTCTCTGTGTGAGAAATGGTACTCAGTCTTGCCGACGTTTCGGGGTTGATATCATTTCTCTGGACGTTAACGATACTACGCTGGAAGATGAGTGATTCTGTTTTTACCTCGAGGAACGCGGGCCGTCCGTGTGTAGCAGCGATCATAGAACTTGGCAACACAGATCCATTCCATTCCTTTATATGCCAGTCCCTATTTTTGCATCCAAGTGCTGCACAAGTCTTCCCTCTTCCGTTCCACACTTTGCAGTATGAATGGAGTACAGCGCGTTAGTGATCCCCCAGTTACTTTCCGACAGCAAATCGCACAGTAGCAAGGTGGAACCGGTAAAGCAGGGAGGATATCTTATGGAACCGGAGTCATTGCAAGTGTAGGTAATGGTACAATAGTGAGCATCCTTCGTGAGAGAGCATCCTTACGCAATTCCCGGGTGCTAGCCAGCGCGTTGATGTTATTGGTGCGTTTAATTGCAATATCAATGAATGATCACTTGATGCAATATGTCACCATATTCGATTATAACATACATAATACTGACTTATTCAGTTTTAAAACGCTCGATCAAGACTACTATTCACATTAACTGTACGCTTTTCCTTCGCGTCCGAATTTGAATGCCAGGCGGTGAAATATGTCTAGGCGTGTTTGTGTTCCAATCGCACAGGTTGGTGCAGAGATTAGAGAAGACAGTTGGGCTAGTTAGTGCTTATTACAGACTTGAGACATCGTTAGCTAGCACGAAAAAGGCATTGGACGACCGCAAGAAGCACACAGGACCGAACGCTAGACTTCAACTGAATTTTTTGTTACAAAGAAACATATTGGATGCGCTGAACCTCGACGCACAGAAGCGACATTCATTTTCTCCTTCTTCCTTTAACCGGGATCTATCGCAACAAATCGAAGGACAGGTTAATTATTTCCATATACCAGCACTCTTTCTTTGTGAGAGCCAGTGACGGTGTGCTTACAAATCTATCACCCGCTTTTTTCACAGCAAACGCTTGGAATATTTTCCTATCAACCTGCCTCTGAGCACACGAGTGCTTTGAAACTGCGCGGTGCACGAGCATTTATGGCAGTGATCGGCCAGATGGCCACCATTCGCTAAGGCACTAACAGCTGCAACATATTGCATCAAGCGATCATTTAAACACCGACCAGGTTTATCAATATAGCATGTGCCGCGGGACAAGGGAAGCATGTAACTATCAGGGGCGTAGCCAGGGGGGGGGGGGGGAGTGGACCCCCCAATTTCATTCCTGGGCGCTGCCGTTTGGGTTGCTAATTTGCAATGAATGAAGTCTGCATACGGAGAAACGTGTCGCGGTGTTTGTGATGGCTTTGGCACTCTGTCAGGTTTTGGGCTAAAATGCGGCCGCCGCATTCTGGAGCGATTGCGTTTTACGCAAGGCTGGTAGTTGCTGTTGTGTTGTTGAATCCCAAACGAACAATGTACACACGAAGAAGGGGTTGATGACCGCAGTGAAATTCCACCGACTAGCAACAGAGTGCACGAAACAGACAGCCGACAAGCATGGATTACTGTCGTGCGCAGTACTGCGCAAGTAAACTCTTGTTGCATGCACTGACAGTTCTCGTCGGAGTTCACGCGTCCTGAGAAAGTGATGATGTGCACTATGCACTGAATAAGACCGGAGTTCATTCCTGCATCACGAGTGCACCGATCAGTCGAGATTCTCTGAGGTACGAGGCCGCGTCCTGTGATAGTCTGTCCTGTAAACAGGCTGCTCAAACTACCGATATTGATGATTGATCACGGCACGTAGAGAAAAGCTTGCCCCCCCCCCCCCCCCCCCCCGTCCCCCGGTCGGGTCGGTGAACCCACCGCGAATAAAAATTTCTGGCTACGCCCCTGTAAACTATAGCCACATGGCAGTCAACGCAGCGCGTGGAATGTTTATTCAAACAAGCGTCAGCACGTTGACTTTCATTCACCATGTGGTACATTCTCGATAGTTTTTGTGGTGCCGAGAAAACGACCGAAACACTCGACACTTCCCTGCTGCCTTCTTGAGGCGGTGCGACATATCGTGCATGTACGGCACCGGCACTGGGCGCATCTGACGCCATTGTTCACATCGCCCAGTGGGCCATTGACCTCATAAATGAGGTTCTCAGCCCCAGACACTATCGTGTTCACGTCACCCTGCCAACTTCTGCCACAGTTTTCCAACACGCAGTATCCATGGTAGTGCCTGTCGGTGCGGGGCTTCTGCAGCGAAACACCGCGTCTCTCACTTCGCGCAAACATGCCTCCGCGCATTAATTGCCAGAACGCCAGCCGAGAAGCCCTTGTAAAACGCTAATCGCTCTGAAGCAAGAAGGGCCAACATGCGCGCTCCGTGGTCGATACGCAGGAACAACGTGCTGCTGCGTGTGTGGCGCACGCTGCAGATCAAAACCGGGGGCGCCCAGACGCGGCATGCGCAAAAATGCAGAAACTCCATTGGAGTTGTCGAAGTATGCGCACAGCATAACCCCAAATTTCAGTTAGCCCACACTCAAATTTAAAGTTGGCCCGCCCCTAAATTTAACGTTGGCCCACCCCAAACTTCAGTTGGCCCACCCCTGCTGTGACCTTCGGCATGCATTTTCTATGAAGCCCTATGTATCCCCATGAGTATTCTCTGTGAGGCATCTTTTCTTTTGTTTAAATTGATCCTAATCGCTTATAAGCCTACCCACCATATAAATTTGCACTATTAAAACGAATAAATGTCTCGATTTTGCAAATTACGCATTTCTGTGCAGATACAAGGCATTACACTTTTGGCGTGACGGGGCTGGGGTGCTCGCCAAAGGATGCTTACGCATTAATTGGAGGCTGAGGCGAAGCGAAAGCGCAGACAAGGCCCTGTCGTGGAAAAGTGGGAAGTTGATGCAAATCGTGCCCGCCGTGATCATGCCGCAGTACAAGGGGACAACGCCGACAAGAGCCTGTAGTTATAACCGATGCTTCTCGCGGTCATCGAGTGCTTTCTCTCCACGCGTTTCTGCGCACGTCACGTGCTTACTTAGGCAGCTTGTGTTTACTGCAATTGATACTGCCACTATAGCTACGAGCCTTACTTCGTGTAATATTGTAACACGTTGCAAGCGCATTGATTGTCTCGCTCTTGTGGAGGAATTGCTATCTTTTAAATAAATAAGTCCGTACTATTGTCCAACGACCGGATGCGAACAAAGGACCGCTAGCACAGAAGCGTGATATTGTAATCAGTAACGCCACGGACGCTTCTCCCCCACAACGGCGTGCCTCATGATCGAATCTTAGTTTTGACATGTTAAACCCCGGAAATTATTTAAAACGCCATCATACGTCAAAATGTGTCCCGATCCACAGGATAGTGCAGTGCAATAAATGATGCAGACCCCACGAACTGTGGGAATCGAAGTTTAAGCGAATCATTTTGCAGGTAGCTGGCTAGGACATCGACCCTGCGGCGGCATGCCTCTGCCGCCTCTTTGACTCTCTCGATGACTTCGAGGAGGCGCTCATTACGGAGCTCGGACATGCTGAGGGTCAGAAAGAATATGGGCTTGCCTAGATGCTCGATAATTGCAAACACCTTTCCCTTCCTCTGCGCTAAGTCGTACCCCAGTAGTACGCCATCCTTGAACTTCTCAAGGAACGCAACGTCCGAAATGAAGCACATCTCGAGGAAGCTGCAGTCTTGCGAGAGTTTCTTTGTGAGCGTCAATAGCCGGTTGGCCTGCACGCGGTGGGATATTTGCTTTTGAATCGCGGTTCGTACAGAGTCTGGTGTGCCGCAGCCGACATTCCCGGATCTCCTTACGCGCGCCACCTGGCCCCGCGCTGGTAGTATGTGAGAATAAGAGACGCGAGTCGGATGACGGAGATTGAATTATTGACGATGATGGCGCGACCCCGCCGGCAACGCGAACATGAGCATATACAAAGCGGCTCAAATTGCTAGGCACCGTCAGCGCCGCCGGCGTAGGAGGCTAGACAGATAGATAGATAAATAGATAGATAGATCGATAGATAGCTAGATAGTTAGACACACTCAAAGTGGCTGAAGCTCGCAAAGAATGCTACGCATTAACTTTGGAGTGCGACGCTCCTGCTACTCCCCTCACGCCAGGAGTGACGCGATCAAGGGCGGTGCGCTGTGACTTCGCCTCATTTAACCCTCAACTCGCTCAGGAAGGCTGTGTTTCATGGAATTCAACTGGAGGTTGAATCGCTTTCCAAATTAAAAAAAAATTGAGTGTAACAAAGAAAAATTCTCTCGGCGAATTCTCGTCCTGGGAGCACCTGATGCATCTGACGAGCAGGGCGTCTTAAGTGAAACCAATCGCATTTATTCTTCGCAGCTGCTTCATTTCCACGGAGCACACAAACCAGTGATACATCGAGAGTTGCTAGGAGCTGTCGGGTTGCTTAAAAGGCAACGCTTAGATACTATACACAGTTTCCTCCAATTTCTGCTGCGTAATTTAGGATTCTGCCTCTTGAACTTCTTCATTCAATATACCACAACAAATCGTATCCAGGGCGTATATTTACTTTACGAATTATGTTTCACCACGCAAAGATCATGCGTGCTTGTAAGGTTGAGCCACATCACTCCAGGACAGACGATTTAAGTATTCACCAAGCCTAACAATGTTTCCCCGTAACAATATTTTCCCCGGGCCATCCAAGAGTGTAATGATTTGTCAGTGGAATTGGTAGACTGCAAGAATGTCTACTTGTTTTATGAATGGTGGCTTCCAGCAATAATGCGGTGGCACTCCGGGATTCTCTGTGTAAAGAATAAAGCATTGGGGAGACAGTGTACCAGACCAGCGAGAATATGTTATTTTAAGGTGCCACGATAGAAATAGGTGACTAATAAGACTAACGTGGCAGGCAAATTGATCCCAGACATCAACATGGAAGGAACACAGTACGAACATATTATCAGTGTACGTTGAATCTGTGACCGATTCGTTGTCAACGATAACGCATACGAAATGAGGATGAATTGTGAATTGCTGAATGATAATTTGGTTGTAATGTGTTGCCGTTGTCGTTGATTTACGCGCTGATTACAAGAATGCATCTATCCCAACTAGCCCAACCTGCAATTCCTTAACTGCAATTCCTTAACATTTGTGGCTCCTCCTAGTGATGAGTTAAGAAAAAAGTTTAGAGAAAAGTCAAATAAATAAAACTCTGTAGCCTGACTGTCGTTCCTTCCGTAGTAAAAGCACAGTTTCGAAAAAAAAAGGAAAAGCAGCAGTTGCCTAAGAAACTACAATTAACAAAAAAAAAGAACGTGTCCTAAATAGGACAGCGTGAACACGAAGCCATGTAAAATAGCAATGCTTACCCGATACTAAAGCGAATACACCTGCTGCCAAGGACAGTGCCCAGCATTTCATGTTCCGCTCGACTTAACGCGCCCGAGATGAACGTGGTACTACGCAGTGAGCCTGTTGCGCGATGCCTTTCTCGCCGAAGAGCGGCAAAGCCAAATGAATCCACCGAGACGCTGTCGTAATGAATCACGTGATACACGGTGCCTCACAGCGCATGGTTTTCTCAACTCTCGATTTCAGTCTCCACGGAGGCAGGTGGTGCTGCATATGTGAACCAGCTGGCGCGGTCTGCGCTGACGCCACGGGGAAGTCCCGAGCATCCGCTGCCTCGATAACGCGTCGAATAACGCTACGAAGGCGGCGAGCTATGTTGCAACCGATTTCCCCCCACAGCGAGCGCGTTTATAGCGGAACGTAGTATGGCTGTCAGAGCATGAAAAATTCTTGCGGATGTGCACATTATTTTCAGCATGTGCGCATGAAATACCACGTCAGCAGCAAATGTTCGCATGACGAAGACTCGCTGCTAACGCACTGTTGCATGTAGCTTTGCAATCGGTCGTGGAGGCTCAGTCGCAACGACAGTTCGCGGCTGCTCACGTGATCCAAGGTTCTTTTTCCGGCGGCGGCGTTCGCATCCAAGTATAGTTGTGGGTCAAAAGAATGTAGCAAAACTGATAAAAAGGAACAAGGAAGCGATGGACGAAAAAAAGAAGAAAGGTTGATTGGTGGCAAGTTTCATTTTGGCGAGGTAAACGAGTACGGGAGGGCGCGCAAAGGATTGCTTTAAAGTGTTCACCAGACAATAAGACACCGCGTTAGCTCCAGCGAGATTCCCAGTTGGGGCAATGAGCCACTTGCAGTGACGACGTCGGTGACAGGGCGAAGGAATCTACGTGCATTTTGCTCTCGCTCCTGAAGCGCACGCGGAAGACACAGAGAGCGGCGTTCATGTTTTATATTTTTGTGGAAAAAGCGTGTATCGACCCCCCTTCGCTGCATATCCCGGAGGTACCTCAGCCATCCCGTACTCTCATCGATTCCTTTAGCGAATGCTCCAAATCTGTTAATAACAGTGATTCCTTCTGCTCGGGCGTATGGATCTGCTGGATTGGACAAGAACGACACACGCGTTCAATGGAGTGAAGTGGAACGTGCCTGGAGAAAGATAAATGCGGGAGGACTTCCACGCGCGCGCGGTGGCTGGAGAACCGCAGGACGAGGAAGTGTTCCTGTATGTCTGATTTATTATTGAGAGACTCGCACTGAATTCTGCACAACAGGCACGTTACTTGAATCACAATGGACATTTTCGTTAATTTTATTACGAAGTACAAGTACGCTGCTTCAACCTTATTTGTTGTTATTATGCGGCGACAAACCTTGCAGCGAGATATGCCGCACGGCTTACCACCTTTGGGCTCGTCGTGCTTCTGTATTTGCGCCCTGACCAACAAATCTCTCAAATTTGTATTTATACGGTATGCTACACTAGGTGGCGGCTTGAAGATAGTAGCCCGTCGCCTACTCTGTTTAATGATGTTTTGGTGACGACTGATGACAGCGTTGACTCGGGGAGCACCAGCACTGTATGTAAGGACCAAATCCGCTCAATATTAAATTGAAATCAAACTTCCAATCTCAATCGGATTGAAAGTGTTCCCGGTGCGCTGTTTCTCGATTACTCGTGCTCGATATACACTATATATATATATATATATATATATATATATATATATATATATATATATTGTAGTGAAGAAGAGGGACGATGCAGTGGGGCATCCTTATCAGCGCTGTCTAGTGGGTCAGTCTCTCCAGCGCATCGCTCGGACTACGCCGCGCGCGCTCGCGGTTCCTTGAACTGATCCAACGGTTGGCCCTAACGCCTCTGTGCAATAGACACCGTTACAAGATTAATATATATATATATATATATATATATATCTTATTGTGCTGGATTGCATTGTTTACTCTGTGTTCAGGGATTTCTTGACACACAGGGACTGATTTCAGTTGCTCCTCTTACTTCTATAACTATGTTGTTTCCGAGCAAATTCTTCTGTATCTGTGAGATTGAGAATAACGGACGCTTTAGTAATGTTGAGACCGAGGCTAGTCGGGATACAAGATGGCTAGACGCGCTGTGTAAAGGCCTAACAAGAAACTAGTCAACGACAAGAAAGCACCTTGTTTGCTTTCTTGTTTCGTACCTGTCCCCTGTAGCGCCATTAACGTCTAGCCATGAAGTTGATGCTTGTTTTGCAGAGGTGGCGATGGACACTTTGCAATTATTTGCACTGCGGCTGATCGGTCAAATTTTTGTACAGTGACATGGGGACACGACATCCTTCATAATCTCTGTGACGTCTGAGATGTGTACACTGAAGTGTGGTTTTAATGGCGCAAGGGCCAGCTATAGCCAATGAGCTGTATGACACGTGACAATGAATGCTCTATTATATGAAATGATTAAATGAGCGGGAAATGGTAGATGCACCGTGGCTGTATAAATGCCCAAACAATTCGCTGTAGAGTGCGTAAGATATATGAGTTCAAAAATCATGAGAATGACTATTGATGTGTGCTATGAGCATAAAAGTTCATTCAGTTAGGAAGAGATGATATAACAAAACGCATACAATCGAACTAGTTCCTAAGAGGGTCCTTGAAGTCAAGGACTGAGATGCATGTGCTGTGAAAATATCTTGCACTGCAGCTGCAGCGAGGCTGCGCTACAGGTAACCGGGCCAAATAATTTGCACGGTATCTACGTCTGCTAAAAACTTTAAGACTGTTTGAAAGTCAAAAAGTGGCTCGTGGCTCAGAAAAAAATGCTGGGTGAAGGATAATAGACAGTTTTAGTTTAGCGTTTTTATGCTCCGCTTAGCTGCTGAGCGGAGCGGAAGCACGAATGCGCATGCGCTCTCCGCTTAGCCGCAAGCGGGCTAGCAGAGCGAGAAACGCGGTCCGCTTACAAGCTGCCTAAGCGGAACGGGGAGCGTACTTGCTGCCGTCTTTCGCCAGCGAGGGTGGGCGATGCACGCGCCCTCTCTCGCGCGTGCGTCGAAGCAACTTGCATCGAGGCACCAGTCGTGCGAGCGCGAATAACTTGTGCAATACACCTCCAACTGGTTATTTAAGGAAATAAAGTGAATAGCAGAGTAAACAAAAACGTCGCCGGCGCATTGGTATCACAAAGGATTGGATTGGATTCGAAATGCAACTTCGCTGGCTATCACGTGACGTTCACCAAATCGACGCTTCATTTTCCACTCGATAAAATGCACCGGTAACGCATTACAAGCACCCGTCTAGATACTTCATGAACAAATAAGCTATATATATTCGTTTTACTTTGTAAAAGTGACAAAATGTTTTTTTTTAATTTTGTTTCATTACGCTGAATTTGGCCAGAGGGTGCTGCAACTACGAAAGCTCCGCTCCGCTACACGCATAACTAAAACGTGAAAATCACCCGCCGCTCCACTGTGGCTTAGCGGGGCAACTCTGAGCGCAGCGGACCGTAAAGACGCTCAACTAAAACACTCTAATTTGCTGACGATATGCGAGATAAAAGTACCTCTTGTGCGGGGCTTCTAGTTCAGGGCACTGGACAAGAACATGGAGGAGAGCAAGAATATCACCACACCTATCACATATCGGAGGATCACTTCCAGCAAGGAGGTAAGAGCGTGTTCCGTAGGTATACGTCTTATCCTTAACCTACAAAGAAGCACTTCTTTGTGTCTAGCTCTTTTCTCGGATATCCATTTCCCTATTCTTGGTTTGATCACATGCAGCTTATTTGAAACTTCGGCCTCCCAGTGCCTTTGCCAATACTTCAACTCATGGCGCAAAAAAGGCTTTAGGCCAGTGAAGGGGGGGTTAGCTATGTTTCTGTCTGTATATTCAAAAACTACTGACGTGGCGTTTGCATGTGCAGCTACATTGCCTTTTATGCCTCTATGGCCAGGTACCCAGTTGTCCATGTAAGCTGGGCATAACAAGCTGTACAGTTCATGATAGACTTAATTATTTATTCTTTTGTTTTCATAGACTCATTAGAGCTCTAACGACGCTCAATGAGTCTCTGAACACGATTACTTTTGTAATATTCATTTGCTTTATGCGTTTAACTGGCCGAGACGATTGCGTATGCTCCCGCTCTAAAAATAATTGTATGCGGATTTAGTGCACCAGACATTGAAAAAGATTGTCCCAGGGCTGCGTAAGCGACACCAGTGAACGATGTGGATGCGATGTAGAAACACAGTAACCTTTACAAAGGCACACATTTTCACATTTTTGTGCACCTATAACCTAAAAGTTACATCGATGTAACCTTTACATTTGTAACTTTTGTAATGGTTACAATTGTAAAGGTTACGTTTTGTTTATATAGGTTACACGCATTCTTTAGGCATGTAACCTTTGCAAAGGTATAGAGCCTTCAGAAAGACACAGATTACTTGCTCCAACATGTGTGTTCACGGCGCAATGGTTCAGGTAAAACATCCTTTATATTAAAATGTGCTTGGTGTTTGCTCAAGGTCACAAAACAGGACTCTCCTGGACTGCGATTTGACCTGTACGAATATTATCCAACCAGGAAAAAGGTACACAAACAAGACGAACAAAAATATCAGTGTGGTATTCAAAAATGCTCATGGACTTCAATGTCCCTGAGGATAGACATAGGTACACTAAGTATACCGCGACTTCCTGAGTCTTGGCTGTACCAGAGAAAACCTACGTTATAAAAAATGATGCACATATATGTTCAAGGTGCTATAATCATATAATAGTTTTCATATGTAGTGAACAGGTACCACAGCAAGTATCTATCACAGTAAGTGCGATGTATATGGCTATATTAGGCACTGTGCAATCCTAGCTAATCTTATATTTGTGTTTGCAGGGTGAAAAAAAGCCAGGATGAACGTGCAGTTCAATAACGCAAAAAGCTTACATGACATCTCAATTCGACAAAAGCTTGTCCACAACTAATTACTCCTTACAATGTAAAGAAAAAAATAGGCATTGTTCTCGTGGTATACAAAAATATGGAAAGAAAAAAAGACACAATGATGAAAAACAAGCTGTCAAGACACCTTAACTGCTGTATGAGAAACACAGTAAACATACAACTGGTATAAAAGGGAGAGCAATATTGTGACTAGATTCTGTCACACTTAAGAGACATTAAACTGGCCCTGTCTTCACGGCTCAAAAATAGGGCTACAAGCACAGACAACACAAATGCCATCAAAGCCTGCTGCCAAATTCAAAATCAAAGGAAGAAGGCCATTACTGTAAACATCTAGGTCAAACTGCATTATGTCAGACACACACACCCGCAGTTTTCAGTGTATCACTTCAGGAAATACAGCACAAATTGCCTAGAGTATATGAACATACTTGGTTATTCAAAACTGGGCTTCGCGCATCCCCATTCTGTGCTTTCTGTGGTGACATTGGTGACATCGAACATTTCATTTGGATATGCCCGCAGTTTGACACAGAAAGAAAAGCGATGGTCGACAGCCTACAAAAGAGCGGTCTTACGCACAGTACCTTTGAAGACGTCGTTTTCCCCGGAGGGCCTGCGACAATCAGGAAGAGAGCGCAACGACTGCTGATAGCCTTCCTGCGAGACACGGGGCTCAACGACACCTGGTGACACACCCCTGATCTCAACTCGAAGGAGGATCAGGCGGAACAATTGCCGGCTATGTATGCCAGGCTAACCCCGCCTGCTTCAACACCACCACCACCACCACCACCACCACCTATATGAACATATATCTTCATACCTCGAATCACCTGAAGAAAGCATAATGAGATCAACTTGAAACTCTAACTATAAGGTTGGCAACATTCACTGCAACAAATGAAGCAAATATACCGTAGTTCAGACAAATAAAAAGGTATTGAAGCCATCTGTAGAGAACACACTTCAGCATTTCAGAAGTTCGCCCGCCTCGGCTGCGGGAGGCTGTGGGTTTGATTCCCACCGCCGCCGGGCACCCACTGGTTCAAAAGGGTACAAGCGTACCCCGGCCTGGCGTTCGGCTTCCTTCAGGGGTGATACGCTTGGGAAAGGAGCCTGCGCCCTGAATTCCCGTCGAAACTAACGTGAGCACGGAAAAAAAGTGGTGCTCACGAAACCAAAGTAACACATTGGTTTCGTGAGCTTAGCACAGATTCTTCTTTTTCAAGAGCATGCGAAGATTCTTCAGGCGGTTTGTGAGCAGTCCGCTAGGCACTGTTGTGTCCGACATGGCAATATTCTGCAGCAGGACAAGCACTGGTGAGAATGCAGGCCGGTATTCAAGGTTTTTGATGTGGTATGTCAGCAGGCAGAAAATGAGGGCACGCTCTTTGTTTGCATTTGAGATCCAGATGACTTGTTCAGAACTTCCAGCGTAAACACAAGTGTGTTCGGTGGACGTATACACATGAGGTGCGGTGACTTCCAGGTCATTAGGCAGTGCAATCTGTTGAAAGTCACATTACAGTCATGAGGAAACACCTATCTACAAAGCATGGTGAAAATTCTCATCACAGTGCAGTGAGATTCGTAGAAAATACAACGTGAAATTTGAGCATTTGTATATTGCTCAGGCTTCATTGAAAATGAATTTACAATTGCGAGAAAGTACTTGATGCCACAGTAAGTGATATATGGGTCCATAATAATCATTCCACAAACCTCGTTGATGAGTTCGAGCCTTGAATAGCCTTGTAAGTGCTTGACAATGTCGGCGAATGTGCATTCACGTTGTTGTTTGCATGAAAACGCTTCCGAAACTGCTTTCAGTTTTCTCTCCAGGTCACCAATGTTGCTTTTAAACCGGAGCTCGACTTCGATGCAAAGCTGGAGAAAAGTAAATACAATGAAGCAAAACTAGTCATTAATATTATTCACAGAATCAAACTTTCTTCTGATATCCCTTATGCTATCAGGATCTAAAGCAATCCAATATCATTTTCAACCACTTGTGAACAGTGGATCCATCCACACGTCTTTATTCTTTACACAATTCATAGTTTTATATATCAGTGACCTAGTATTACTTACAACAGAGTATCAGACAATGCCGGGTTCCTGTATTTTTTGAACACTCAGAAATAGACATGCACTTGCAATGTTTTCTAACAAGAAATACTGAGGCAAAGGGTCATCGTAGGCTTTGCAGCGGTCTTCGTACATGACTTTAAGGAGGACTTGCATGCTTTCTGTGTCAAGTGTCACGGTGCTCAAATGAACCACAGCTATGCACTAGACGCGTGCGCATTCGTGAACATACAAAAGCATACACATCACCACCGCGCGCCCACGCAGGTGAGAAGGCGATATATAATTGGCGGTGGATTATCACTGTACTGCTCAGAGATTGCACCTGACGACACTAGGCAGCTGCAGCAGTACTTAGCTAAAAGAGGCACCATAGATAAGCAGATAGATCGATACAAAGTGCCGCGAGCTAGGTCAGTGATGCACAAGTATGAACCGACGAAACCTCACCTAGATTAGAAAAGCACCCAAATGAAAGCAGCGAAAAGACCCGACTTGACAGGCATAAAACTAACGAAGACCTCGCATGCCTTTAATCCGTATCTGGAACAAAGTCCACTTACCCAAGCCAATTATTCGGCCGTGAGCAGCTGGACAGTGGTTGCAATAGTCGCACGAATTGCGCTTGCTGCAGAGTCGTCCGACGAATTAACAAACAACGACATAGCGCTGACAGTCGCAAAAAGGTTCGTTGCAGCTGCCGCGCAGCACACCCCACATGTCCCTGCTGCTAAGCGGCAATGCCGATTTCGCGGCGCGCACCCAAACCCAAGACTTACAAATCGCGAACAAATCAATTAAGAAACGCAGCCACAAAACGGCGTGGCTCACGCGAGTGGTTTGGACGATTCAAACTGCAATGGCGCTAGCCACCATAACGGCGCTTCGCAGGCGCCTGCCGCCTTCCAGACTTCCCGGCGTGCAACGCAGCCAAGCGCCAAGCAGCCATGATTACTCACTCTCACAGCTGTGGTGTTACTTTCACCCATGCTTTCACCCTTTCCATGGATGACCCTTTCTGTTTTTACGTGAGTGAAGCGCTGGCGTTTGTCTGCGCATGCGCCTCTAGCGCATATTGGAGCGGCCGTCGTCTGATATATTGAGGAGTTCTCTATACAGTTACTCGTTTCTCGCTCACATCCGCTGTTCTCATCATAACTTGTTTTCGACTCCCTACCTCGATTGATATAATGGAAGTGCAGGCGCAATGTCACAAAACAGCGCGTCAAGGTGTGCACTCGGCAACGCGTGGATCCTGTTACGACCGCTGCTGCCCTCTCTGGTGCGGTCCTTCTCCGCCTGTCTGCATTTTGAACATCAACTGCGACCGTTTTTCGCGAATTTCGCCTATATATGGGGTAGGGGACACAAAAGATCTATCGCAGCATGGCGAAAAACTACGTGTGATTTGATAGAATTGCGATTTGACGTTTATTCGCGAAGTAAATCATCTGGTGCTACAGTGAGAAGAGGTTCAAAATAGCACATGACCTTGATTTACAAAACACTCAGGGACCAAATAATCATATGCTTTAGCATCATCATCATCAGCCTATATTTTGTGTCCAGTGCTGGACGAAGGCCTCTCCCTGCGATCTCAAATTACACCTGTCTTGCGCTAGCGTATTCCAGCTTGCGCCTGCAAATTTAGTAACTTCATCATCCCATCTGGTTTTCTGCCGACCTCGACTGCGCTTCCCTTCTCTTGGTATCCATTCTGTAACCCTGATGGTCCACCGGTTATCCATCCTGCGCATTACATGACCTGCCCATTTCCATATCTTCCGCCTAATGTCAACTAGAATATCGGCTATCCCCGTTTGTTCTCTGATCCACACCGCTCTCTTCCTGTCTCTTAACGTTAGTCCTAAGATTTTTCGTTCCATTGCTCTTTGTGCGGTCCTTAACTTGTTCTAGAGCTTCTTTGTTAACCTCCAAGTTTCTGCGCCATATGTTAGCACGGGTAGAATGCAATGATTGTACACTTTTCTTTTCAACGACAGTGTTAAGCTCCCAGTCATGGTTTGGCAATGCCTGCCGTATGCAGTCCAACCCAATTTTGTTCTTCTGTAAATTTCTTTCTCGTGGTCAGGGTCCCCTGTGAGTAATTGACCTAGATAAACGTACTCCTTTAAAGACTCTAGAGGCTGACTGGCGATCCTGAATTCTTGTTCCCTTGGAAGGGTATTGAACATTATCTTTGCCTTCTGCATATTCATCTTCAATCCAATTCTTACACTTGCTATTGCGCCGCAATATTGCGCAAATTGAGCCGCAAAGTGCTATAATTACATTGCATGTCACAACTTCTTTCGACCCAAGAGAAATCGGACTTTTTATCAAGCGTTAGTCTGCTTATGATTGCAACCAAAAACGACAGTACCGAGCCGCCGTGATAAATTTTCAGCGTTTGTGGTATATTATAATATGTCCTGCCGCAAACCACACTCGCGCAGCCGCTGAAATAAATAAATTCCCTCACTACCGAGTTACCGTGTTGCTCATAGGTTATTGCGCAAAGGTTACATTGCGCAATTTGTGATGGTAACCTATATATTGTTTATATTTTGGGTGTTGTAACCTTTAGACCCCACAAAAATAGCGAAAACATGAAAAATCACTTGTAACCTTTATTTCATAAGTTACCCATGCCCAAAAGTTACATTATAGGTTACCGTATTTATATTGTATAAAATTCAGCAATGCAATACTTCTCGCGAAGTTCCAGAAAATGCGATTGTATATGCGCAGTAAAGGAGAGGGTCTCTCCTCTTCCTAAGATGATACGTGGTTCTCACCCCCACCTCGGCGTCCAGGACGCACCGTCAGAGACGGTCTGCACAGGTGGCTCAATGGGTGAGATCGGCTCGAAGGACGCAGACGCTGATGTATCAACAACGAAAACTTGTATTTATAACGATTCTTCAAAGCTTGGTTGCAATGATACGTTGGTTACAGAGAGTTATATAGGTTTGGACTACATAGGGCAACCCTATCTCGGCCGAGCCGATGGTGCTTAGCACCCGAAGTCAGGTCCACAACCACTCTAGTTGATCGGAGCACTGCAGCCTCATTTTCTAGGCCCAACGCTCCGCCCCGAAATGTTTGTTGACAAATCGCTGTTGGTGTGTTGTGTGACTGGACAATCAGTTCACCAATCCTTGGGTTTGTTAGAATTTCCATGCGTGATTGGCCGGTCCGTCAACCAACCATTTTAGAACACTTTTTTAGCACAGTTCACAGTGTAGAATTCTCACCCAAAGTATACAATATACAGCAACAAAGGGGAGAGGGTCACGCTGCCCACATTTGTCTAAAGTTCCAAGAAATTTCATGCCAGCGCAGCTGGTGCAACTAAGTAACAACAAGCAAAACACATGTACAAAACCTGGACGCGAGGAAGCACAGGAATCATGGCGCCAGTCCTCGAACACGTGCGCGAAGCGACCAGATTCCCAGGAGTCAAGGGCCATGTGGCGTCATAAACAACTACTTGTTTTCGAGTAAAGTTGTCAGTGAGTCGTGCGGGATAACTGTTTTCCAGCCAAACGCCGACCCCGTGTCTCGACCTCAAGACGAAGTAAACATCTTCTCGGCGCCTACGGTCCGAGACAAAACCGATAGGCTCTCATGCGGCTCAGAAACCACACGCCGGTGCGCGCGGTAGCGCGCCCATAAAAAGTAATGGTGGCCGCGCATCCGGTTGGCGTCGCGCGATTCAAACTGTCCGTGTCGAGACCCGAACCGCGCCTATTCCAAGGCTACGGCGCCAGAACACCGGTGGGGAAGTCGGACACGAGACGGGGTTGTTTGTCGCCCTTTAGGGGAGGCCGCCCGTTTAACTAATCGGTGCAACCTCAAGTTGTGAATCTGTTCACACCCACGCGTTTACCGCGCGCGAGGAGCACGCGTGCGGCGGTTCCGGGAAAGCGCACCGCAAAAAGGGCGTTCGAGGCCCCTCGTCACTGTCAAGCGCGACCGCTAATGTGGCGCCGGTGGTCTTCTCTGCTCCCCGAGCTCTGCGGTAGTTGGGAGTCAAACATGCGTGTTTCTTCCACTTGCCCGCAAGATAACGCTCTGTGTCAGCCTTCGACTCCCATTACTCAAGTGGCGTCGGTGCGCAATGTGCACGTCGAGACGAAAGCCCACTGTCCAGATGGCCCACGCTGCGCTTTTCAATTGGTTTTACCGCTGTTCGTGGCGGTCGGCCTACACCCCCCACCCAAGATGAGACAACCACTTGTTCACAGTGTGGTTGACACACACGCACACACACACACAAGAAAAAGAACATTTACACATCGGCAGTCCTGCCCAAAAGAATATCAACAATAACTTTGCGAGACAGGTTGTGCCACACTTAATAAGCGCGCATCCAAAACCAAAGTACACATAATGCATGGTACACATAGAACCGAAATAACAAGCAAAATAATCCGAGACTCTGCGCTACAGTCACATAGACACGGAAAGTTATTTCGCCTTTAGTCTTGTCAGTTCGATCAAATTCACACAATAGTCACTTCGCGGGTGGTGATTCCTGTCATATCTAATGCCACTACATTCGTTCCCTCGCCTCCACTGTCCGTCACTGCGAGTCCCCTGTCTTCTGCATTCTTCCTCCAGCAATGGTTCGTGAGGCACGAAAGTGCATCTGGTGTTAGCGTGTGCCATCCCTTCTCTATGTCGCACCTCTACACCCTAACACACCGCATGCACACGCACAAACAACTGCCGATCGATGCATTAGACTGCGCATCAAGAACTTCAATGCAACATGACCTCAGTGACACTCATGGTAAACAAAATAATATCGTGTTATTCAAAACACATTGCAACTGAACCATAGTAAGGCCTTGCGCTACCACAACAAAGCACAGAACCTCGGCAAACATTCCAGATGCCAATGAACTAATTCTTAATGCGCACAGCATATCATGCACCACATGAATACACAGGGAAGTGAGCAACGCTAAAGCTAGACACAACAAGGAAAAAAAATGAGAGCGCGCACTGTAAACACAATTAATGTTCCCGTGTCCATTGTTCTGCACTTTCCACACATAGAAGTTGTCCCAGCCTCACCACTCGCCCCTGATCGCGGTCGAGCCGTAACATGCCCAAGCTGGCACTCTAGTTCTGGCTAGAATATAATCAAATTGACTTGGTGAAATCTGGCGAGACTCAATGCAGTCCCTTTGCTGGCTTGCTTACAATATTGCGGGACGCAGCCACCTCTGCACCAGTTTATTGCCCCCGGGGTCAAATGCATGCAAGGACAAAGCAAATGATGTGGGGCCGCTAGACGCACACAGTAGCACACTTATTCCCCTCTGCGGACGAGCTCCCGGTGCGCCGTGCATTGCAGTGCTCAACCTAGCTATAAGTGCATAGCAGATACCTAGACCGCCAAAATAGGATTGTGATCTGCAACTCTCCCTGAACGCCAGTGTTGCCGTAGCAACCCGGGGAAAAGACCCTCCACCAACTTTTGAAAGCATTCGGCCATGAGATCGTGGTTGTGGCCCATGCCACTGAAACGCATGGCTGGTGCTGGTGGTGCCTTCTTTACCACGGCGTGCCGACGGGCTCGAACATGGCCTGATCACGGCGCTACACGCGTCAGCCTTTGTCGCGATCGCCGCACTCTCACTCTGCTGAATGATCACGTGCATCCCCTCATCGTACTGCCATTCCCCGGCTGAACACAAAAAGTGACCTTCGTCTGCCCCCTCCCACTGCATTGCGTGATCCAGGGCGGCAGGTTGGAAAGGCAGCGCTACACCACCAGCCCCAGGTGGGAAACTGACTTCGTTATGCTGGTCGCGCGACTTATGTTCAAGGTCGGTCACGATGATGACCGGTGATCCAGTTGTTGATATGGTTGTCATCAGTTCAGCGCCTCGACAACCATCACGGACCGGATCAGCGCTTGGAACTACTTGCTGGCCTTGTGCATCCTGCACATCTTTACCAGAAGCACTCTCACCCTGAGAGCTTTCATCAAGCGAAAACCCAGATTCCGACTCCACAAATCCTTCAACTGGTTGCGCTGAGCTGAGCGAACCTAGTGCCTCAACCTCTGACTCCACCCCAACTGCGCCCTCAGGCTCTGTCTCGTACGCGCCGACCGACGCCGCGCGTTCTTCCTCAATCAATTGGCCCTCCTACCACACCCTCGCTCGCTTTAATTTCACATTCTCCAGCTTAAGTTCCAGCTGCTGGCGGTAGTCCTGAGCCATCTTCAGATTGTACTCCATTTCTCGCTGTGAAAGCTCGCGTGTCCCCACACCGCTGTACCTCATCCATTCTGGCCACACGTAACTATGAAACTTCCCTACGCTGCCTAAAGACATTTCTTTTGGCTCGAATACGAAAACAGGAGCGAGAAAAAATGAGACAAGGTCAACTCACCCCTCTGTAGACTCTAGCTTCATTTGCCCGGTACCGTTGCCGAGTCACTGCTTGCAGTCTGGCTCCACGATCGAAGGTTCTCGTCGCCCTTCCGCTCGGGTTCCTTCTCGACACCTTGACCGTTGTTGATCACCGGAGATGCTACCGATCTTCAACTGCAGTCTTCACTTGAGGCGGTGCCCTCCTTGATACATCCAGCTCATCTCGCTCAGTCCAACGAAGCCATCCTGTCGACTGCGCCAGTAAAGGAGAGGGTCTCTCCTCTTCCTACGATGATGCGTGGTTCTCACCCCCACCTCGGCGTCCAGGACGCACCGTCAGAGACGGTCTGCACAGGTGGCTCAATGGGTGAGATCGGCTCGAAGGACGCAGACGCTGATGTATCAACAGCGAAAACTTGTATTTATAACGATTCTTCAAAACTTGGTTGCAATGATACGTTGGTTACAGAGAGTTATACAGGTTTGGACTACATAGGGCAACCCTATCTCGGCCGAGCCGATGGTGCTTAGCACCCGAAGTCAGGTCCACAACCACTCTAGTTGATCGGAGCACTGCAGCCTCATTTTCTAGGCCCAACGCTCCGCCCCGAAATGTTTGTTGACAAATCGCTGTTGGTGTGTTGTGTGACTGGACAATCAGTTCACCAATCCTTGGGTTTGTTAGAATTTCCATGCGTGATTGGCCGGTCCGTCAACCAACCATTTTAGAACACTTTTTTAGCACAGTTCACAGTGTAGAATCCTCACCCAAAGTATACAATATACAGCAACAAAGGGGAGAGGGTCACGCTGCCCACATTTGTCTAAAGTTCCAAGAAACTGCATGCCAGCGCAGCTGGTGCAACTAAGTAACAACCAGCAAAACACATGTACAAAACCTGGACGCGAGGAAGCACAGGAATCATGGCGCCAGTCCTCGAACACGTGCGCGAAGCGACCAGATTCCCAGGAGTCAAGGGCCATGTGGCGTCATAAACAACTACTTGTTTTCGAGTAAAGTTGTCAGTGAGTCGTGCGGGATAACTGTTTTCCAGCCAAACGCCGACCCCGTGTCTCGACCTCAAGACGAAGTAAACATCTTCTCGGCGCCTACGGTCCGAGACAAAACCGATAGGCTCTCATGCGGCTCAGAAACCACACGCCGGTGCGCGCGGTAGCGCGCCCATAAAAAGTAATGGTGGCCGCGCATCCGGTTGGCGTCGCGCGATTCAAACTGTCCGTGTCGAGACCCGAACCGCGCCTATTCCAAGGCTACGGCGCCAGAACACCGGTGGGGAAGTCGGACACGAGACGGCGTTGTTTGTCGCCCTTTAGGGGAGGCCGCCCGTTTAACTAATCGGTGCAACCTCAAGTTGTGAATCTGTTCACACCCACGCGTTTACCGCGCGCGAGGAGCACGCGTGCGGCGGTTCCGGGAAAGCGCACCGCAAAAAGGGCGTTCGAGGCCCCTCGTCACTGTCAAGCGCGACCGCTAATGTGGCGCCGGTGGTCTTCTCTGCTCCCCGAGCTCTGCGGTAGTTGGGAGTCAAACATGCGTGTTTCTTCCACTTGCCCGCAAGATAACGCTCTGTGTCAGCCTTCGACTCCCATTACTCAAGTGGCGTCGGTGCGCAATGTGCACGTCGAGACGAAAGCCCACTGTCCAGATGGCCCACGCTGCGCTTTTCAATTGGTTTTACCGCTGTTCGTGGCGGTCGGCCTACATGCGCCTCAAGTGCCCGTTTTATTTCTACGAAGGGGATGTCGCATTGGATGGTCTGCCGCTCTGTGGAAGCCTAGTAGGAACCATTAGGACATTTTCTAGAACGGGGATGCCTGTTTCTTCTGACAGTGCTTTCAATCGGAGGGACAGAGGAGGCCTAGTGGCTGGGATATGTGGTGAATAATTGAATGACATGAATGATATCCAGCTAATTTGACCTTCAAGGCATAGGAACACCTTAAATATGTCCTTTGGAAGGATAGAGGCCATTCGTTAGATTCGACATACAGGCTTTGTACTGGACTAGTCCTGAAGGCGCCGGTAGCAAGACGGATGCCCAAAGGGTGGATGGGACCTAATGTGTTCCAAGCATTTGGCCTCGCAGAATCATAGAGTATTGCACCACAGTTAAGACGTGATAATATTAGACTTTTGTACAAGTTAAGGCATCTCCTGTCGCTTCCTCAGGGTGTGCGTGACAAATGCTTCAGCAGATTCATAGTCTTGAGGCATTTTGCTTTAAGATATTTCAGGTGTGAGCCAAAATTTAACTTCCAGTCTAAAATGACGCCTATAAATTATGTTCACGGTTTACAGATAGTCGTTCACCACTAATATCTATTACGGGGTCCGGCAGTAAGCCTCTCTTGTTAGAGAAGAGGACACACGTACTTTTTGTGGGATTAATTTAAAACCGTTCTAGTTCGCCCACTTAGACTATTTATTTAAGCCAAGCAGCGCTTGTCGCTCGCAGATATTTAGACTACATAATTTGTCCCCTATGTGGATGTCATCCACATTTACAGTATAAAACATAGTACGTGGTATTGCAGTATACAGCGAGTTCATTTTGACGATAAATAAAGTACAGTTCAGCACAACACCTTGAGGTACACCAGCCTGTTGCGTAAATGGACGAGACAAGGCGTTATCAACTCTAGCACGGAACGTACGATTGGAGAGGTAACTGTGAATCACAATCAGTAAGTTGCCTCGAACTCCCGCTCCAGACAGAAAGTGCCAAGTTGTGTCGTGTGATTTCTCGATATCCAAAACTGCTGAGAAGAAAACATGTTTGTGCACTAAGACATCACGGATATTTGTCCCGAGGCGGACAAGGTGATCTATTGTGGATCTATCGGACCTAGTATTTCCTTGTTTTCAAGGAAATAGATGAGACGCCGGTTAATCATTTTCTCAAACACTTGGCATAGACAACTTGTGAGCGCTATAGGCCTATAACTGCTGGGTGAGGAAGGGTCCTTGTCCTTTTTGAGAATAGGAATTACGATTGCTTCTTTCCAGGCGGACGGAATGTAGCCGGCAGAGAACATGAAGTTAGAGTGACAGTAGTGTTCTGCGGGTTTCGGGTGTAAATGCTTGATCATTTCATATATTATTCTGTCACCTCCTGGAGCAGATTTGTTACAATTCAGTGAAGCCTGGAACTCCGCCATGCTAAATGGACAGTTGTGTACTTCATTGGATGTCCCTTTCCAACCGAGAGGCAGATACTCCGCTTGCCGCTGGTATTTTAGAAATGTACCTGCGTAATGGGATGTACTGAAAATGCGCTCGAAATGTGCTCCTAGACAGTCAGCCTGGTCCTCAAGGGTGTCTCAGCGTATATTTACCAATGGTAGAGGATGTACGTTTCACGGCCTTTTATTTTCTTCACCCTGTTAAAGACTTTGCTTTCGTCTGCATAAGAATTGATGCTACTTATGTATTTTTCTTAGCTTTCCCGTTTAGCACGGTGGCGTGTTGTTTTACCTTGTGACTTAATCGCCTTGAAGGTAATTAGGCTGTCTGTGGTTTGGGAGTTAAGAAGGAGATTCCAAGCCTTTATTGATTGATTTGTGTGGTTTATTGGCGCAAGGACCAGATGTGGACAAGGAGCGCCAAGGCGATGATAATGGCTTCTCAATGATACGTGATTACCAGGTATGTACAAATCATTAGATGTGGAATGTCTGTAAAGCGGCCTAAATATAGTGGCTGTAAAGTGCGTAAAATCTACAGGTAATACGATTATGGCAATGACTAATGAGGTGCACTATGGACATGAAAAATGCATTCCGTAAGAATGATACGATAGACAAAATATGTCAGATGCAAGGATAGGCAAGAAGCACTAGTGCCTCAACAGAGCCCTTAAAAAACAAGGGCGCGTAGGCATGTGCGTATGCAAGACTGCTATCATAGCAGCATCCTCTGGAGAGAGGATGCGCAACAAATTTATTAGGCTAATAACATGCAGGACAATATCGTTCAAGGTGTTAAACAGCGGTTCTTCACCAAGGAACATAATGCGATGGAAAGAGACATGATAGCGATATGCTAGAGGAAAATGTGTTTTTTTTCTCTCTTTTTTGGCTTCCCGACACTCCAGGAGGACATGGAGGATGGTTAGCCTCTCACTCCATCTACCACAGGTTGGTGGGTAATTTACAGTCAGCAAAAAAACTGTGTGTGCCATATATGTGTCCTATTCTGAAACGACAGAATAGGATGTTTTTGTTGCGGAGGGCCAATAGCCTAACAGTGCCTTAATTAAGCGAAGCTTATTATTTGTTTCAGCGTCGAACAAGCACTGCCAGTGGCTTCTCAGTTTCTTTCGGAGAAATTGTTTTAGATGCAAGGCGGGGACAGCAGCGATTGGATGGACAGCTTGCGATGCAATTTATGTGGCAATTTCGTCAGCCAGCATATTACCCTCAATGCCCCTATGCCCAGGCACCCAGCATACAATGACTTGCTGCTGAGAAATGTACGATGTGCAAAGAACGAAATAAAGCTCGGTAGGTACGGGGTTTCTGTGTTTAGGCAGTGACATTGAGGCTTTTACGACGCTTAGAGAGTCCGTGAATATAATTACTTTGTGTATCTTTGCTTTCTTGATTTGTTTAGCAGCGGACAGTATTGCATAAGCTTTTGTGGCAAAGATGCCTGTTTCCGGGTGCAATACATCGGATTCGGAGAAAGATGGTCCGATTTCTGCATAAAACACGCCATCATGTGATTTAGAAGCGTCACTGTAAAACTCTATGCACGAGTACTTCGACTGAATTTCTTGGAAATGCATTCGAATATGTTCTTCTGGGGCGTGTTATGTCACCTCTACGAATGATATATCTAATTCTAAGAGCTTCCACTGCCACGGCGGCAATGGCTTAGCTGAGACCATTAGGTTCTGCTCAAGAATTGGAATTCGCATTTCCTCAGAAAGCTTTCTCCCGCGCAGAGAGCATGGTTATATAGCTGCAGGTCGATTATTAAAGAGCGTTGCAGATGTCACGTCGTTAATGGATGGTCGCGGTTTCCGTTCACTTTCAGAAAGTACATGAAACTGGAGTACGACCTTTGAAGATGAAACGAGCACTCCTTAGCTTTCACATAGAGACTCTCTGCAGGACTTGTCCTGAAGGCACCGGTCGCCAGGCGGACGCCTAGATGATGGACAGGATCGAGCATCTTCAAGGCACTAGCAGAAGCCAATTGAATACATTCGCCCCGTAATGTAAGCGTGTTCATATCAGGCTTTTGTAAAGGCTCATGATGCACTTCCTGTCACTGCCCCACGTTGTGTGTGACAGAATTTTCAGAATGTTCATGGTTTTTAGACATTTCTTTTTAAGGTAATTCAGGTATGGAATAAAGGTCAATTTCGTGTCTAAAACGATGTCTAAAATTTGTGCTCTTTTTTTTCACAGGTAAATTTTGACCATACAGCTCAATATGAGGGTCCGGGATTATGCCTCCCTTTCTTGAAAAAAGGACACAGGCAATTTTTAGGGGATTTGGCTGGAATCTATTCTCCTGTGCCCATCTGGACACTTTGTTCAGGCCAACTTGAACCGGTCGCTCGCAGATCGCGAGGTTACAGGATCTATTTACCATAGGCACATCGTCTACATAGGTTGAACAAAGCATGCTTCGCGGAATAAATTAACGTCGCGAAATATTTTTACCATAAAAAGGGTACAACTAAGGATTCCTGCCTGTGGTACCCCAGTCTCCTGGATAAATGGCCTGGACAAAGCATTGCCCACTCTGGCACGGAACGTGCGATTGGATAGATAACTGTCTATTACATTAAGCATGTTGCCACGAACACCAATTTCCGATAGATTTCGCAAAATTCCGCAGCGCCAGGTGGTGTCATAAGTCTTCTCTATATGAAGGAACACGGACAGGAAAAACTGGCTGTGAACAAAAGCTTCGCGAATGTATGCCTCAACTCGCACGAGGTGGTCAGTTGTGGATCGGCTTTCTCTAAAGCCACATTGATAATGGTCAAGCAAATTGTTGGATTCGAGGAAGAGTAATAGGCTAGGATTAATCATTTTTTTCAAATAGCTTACTGAGACAGCTAGTCAGCGCTATAGGCCGGTAGCGTGCCACAGAAGATGGATCCTTACCCTGTTTCAGGATAGGCACTACAATAGCCTCTTTCCACGCTAACGGAATGTATCCTGTTGCCCAGATGGTGTTGAAAAGAGACAACAGCACCATTTTGTATCAGGGTGAAGGTGCTTTGATTATTATGTACAAAATCCGATCATTTTACGGAGCAGACTTCTCCCAAGTTTTCAAATGCGCTCTGAACTCAGCTACTACAAAAGGACGGCTGTATTGTTCCTTTTCACTGTACTTTCAATTCAACGCTTTACTGTCTGTAATATTCTTGTGCGTCACGAACACTTCGGAATAATGTTCTGAACTCGAAACACGTTCTAAATGCTCTCCAAGGGCATTGGCCTGGTCTTCGAGACTCTGGCCTTGATCATGAGCCAAGGACAAACGCTGAGAAGGCCGACCTATTAATTTTGTTAAATTATTCCATACTTTTCTCTCTTGTGTGTTAAACAAAATTCCCGAGATATACTTTTGCCCGCTCTCCGTTTTAGCAATTCGTCGTGTTCGTCGACCTCGTGATTTCATGTGTCTAAAGCTTATGAGGTTCTCTGCCGTGGGAGAGTCACGTAGGCGACACCACGCCTTGTTCTGCCTCCTTCGAGCTTCCCTACATTCCTCATTCCACCACGGAATGCGTCGTTTAGAAGCCGAACCTCTAGTTTGAGGGATACATATTGATGCGGCATCAATTAAAAGCGCTGCTAAGTAGGCCACTGTATCATCAGCGCTGAGGGCACGAACTCATCCATGGTCAAGTGCGTAAGCTCGCAAAACGTAGTCCAGTCTCCTGAATCGACTTGTCATCTAGGAACTTGGAGGCAGCATTTATCTGGCATTGTTTAGCTTTAGAACAACCGAAAAGTCATCACTTCCGTACGGGTTCTTTATGACGCTCCAATAGAGGTATGGCATGAGTGTACCTGATGTTATGGTTATGCCTATCGATGAGAATGTTCCATGTGCAACACTATAGAACGTTGGCTCTTTCTTGTCAAGTAGGTATGCACCTGTGGAAATAAGGAAATTTTCTATTAGGCGACCAATCGCATCACAAGCGCGTTTCCCCACAGGGTTTAATGCGTATTTAGATCTCCTACGAATATACAAGGTTCCGGTAGTTCATCAATAAGGCTCTGAAATGCTGTTCTGTGTAGTTGGTAGCAGGGAGGAATGCAGGTGGAAGTGATTGTGACTAGCTTATTGAACAGCAGTTCTCGGACAGCAACTGCTTCAAGGGACATTCGGAGTTGTAATTGCTGGCAGGCAACACCTTTATCGACAATTATAACCGCACCACCCGACGAGTCGAGATCATTGTCGCGGTGTTTTATAAAAATGGTGTATTGTCTAAGAAAGTCTGTGTGCGTAGATTTTAGGTGCGTTTCCTGAGCACGCAGCACTTCTGGACTAATTTTATGAAGAAGTTTTTTAACATCGTCTAGATTCTGTATAAGTCTCCTAACATTCCACTGCAAGATTTGTGTGTCCATATTGCAGAAGAAAGGTGTGCTGTGTGTCTAATGTAGGAAATACAACTTGACTCATAGAGCCCTTTTCGGGCCCTGTGACGTGGGGTTTTTATTTTTTAGAGTGCCCGAGAGATCCCCGACACTCCTTAGACGCTGGCTGCGCCGTTTGACTATAAGTCACCTCCATCGCCTCTTGTGGGGTGCTGGACACCAGCTCTTGCAAGCGATGCGTTCACCTTGAAGGCCTCGCCTCGGGAGACGAGACCTTAGAGGCCACCAACCCAGAGGTTGACGGGGCCTTCTTGGATGGCGGAGCAGCTGTAGCTGCACCCGCCGAGGAGGCCTGGTGGCCCAACCACGGCGGGGACAGCATCCCCGCCGTGGGGCTGAAGCCCCTTACGCTCAGCCCCTTACAGAAGCCTCTTACAAAAGCCCCTTACGCTCCGCATCAGCATACCCTGTGGTATGTGGAAATGAGAAGCGTTTTTGTGCTTCCTTGAAAAAGATGTTTTCTTTTACTTTTACAGTTAGGATTTATTTTTCTCTTTTCCAGGTGGGACAAGATAGGGAGTAAGCTGCGTAGTCGCCGTCACTGTTCGCGCAATGTAGAGTCTTATCGCAGTTGTCCGAGGGGTGATCATGGTCACCACATCTCGCACAGGTTTGGCAGCCTCGGCAGCTTTGTGAACCGTAGCCATATCACTGACATTTGAAGCATCTTCGAGGGTTCGGGATTTACGGCCTGCCGCGAATCTTAATGTACCCTGCCGCGATGGTCTCGGGTAGAACACAGGAGTCCAATCTTAGTATGAGATGTTTCGTCGGAATTTCTTTATTCTGTCTTCTTAACTTTGTTGTTTGGACATTATTCACGTTTTTGTCTCTACATCCCTATAGAAGCTCTGTCTCGGTCAGTTCAATACAGTCATCTTTGAAAATGACACCTCCGACAGTGTTCATTATGCGCTGTATGGTTACGGTCACCGGGACATCCCCAAGTGACTGTAGATTGGAAATATTTTCGTACTGTTTCTTCTCGCATAGTTCTAGCAGAAGGTCACAAGTGGCCATCTTCGTAGCTTTGTACCCTGGCCCTAGAGAATCTGTGAGAGATTTTGCTACAAGGTGAAATCATTCTCGCTGTATTTTATGTCTTGTCCCTGTGGACTACATGATATCTGGGAAAGTTTTCTTTTTGTTTGCCAAAGAAATGGAAAACGTCATCGCTGCGTCCTTTTTGCTGAGGACGATCAGGAAGTCGTGGAAGTTGTTCTGCCATATATAAATGAAGGTATTCAGCAGAGATGCGAGCCACCCACCACGGAGCCCAAAAAGGGGACGCGACATGATTATGTTCTCTGTGCGCCGGTTCTAGAACTCTGATATAATCCAATATTTATAACCAGGGGTGGTTACGACAATCAAGATTAACGCTTGCCGCCCGGGAATTTGGAAGTGAAGACAGGAAAAATTAAAAGTGTGAGAGAAAGACGAAGATTGAAGAGGAGGACAGGAAAAGGCGACTGCCGATTTAATCCAGGTGGGTCAGTCTGGAGGCGCCGTCTATGTGAAGCAAAGATCAAAGAGGTGTGTTGCCTCCGCCGGGGGCCTTAAAGGTCCGAACACCCGGCATCAGCTCAACCCCCCGGATCCCCCTTTCTCGAGATACGGCTGAGCCGCGCACCGCTACACGTGGCAAGGTTCAACCTTCATGTGCTCCGGTACGTGCTCTCGCAACACACCAAACGCCTGCTTACGCAGACACCCCTGCGGGGACGACGATGACTCCAAGCTTCACTGCTGCTGAGGGTATAGTTTCCTTCGCGTGGCTCGAACAAAGTTCTAGAAAATAATCTCGTCCCCACCAGACCTAGAGATAATTTAACACAACGTTGTGAACTTGTATATACGCACATCCTCTATTATAATTATCATTCATCAGCCTTTTTCCTCCACGTCCATTTTTCCTAGTGTAGAGTAGCTGGCCAGAGCACGTTATAGCTCAGACCACCCACTCTGCATTTCTGTAAATAAATTTCTTTATTTGACAATATCCAGCAAGACCTGGGCAGCGACCATTATATCCTTACTATCTCTTTACCCCAACTCGCTGCCGCCCCTGACCCCACTAAAGCATTCACCATTACCGACTGGGATGCCTTTCGTAAGATACGCATTGGTGCTACCTCAGTAAAAGGCATTGCCGACATTAACTCCCGGATGCAAGCGCTACGCACTGACGTTGAAAGGGCCACTCCGGTGGTAACTACAGATGGACATATATGAAAGTGCAGCAACGTTTCGCGCGGAAAAATATTAAAAATGACGTAAATGAATATGTAAAGACTTGCCATGATTTACAAGTGCGAAAAGCAAAATATAGGCCTAAAGGAAAACAAATGACCACACTGGCGTACTGCAATGTGCCATTTGAAGTTGTGCACCTCGACTTTGCCGAGCTTAAAAGAAAGGGAAAGGAGTGCGTAAGACGCAAGCTTTTCTGGTTGCTATTGACCAATGTACACGGATGGCAGCCGCGAAACCATGGAATGAAGACTCCAACGCTGTCATTTACTTTATGCAACGGGAAATGTTTAAGAATACTAAAGTCTATGTCAGCGACAACGCTCCAGTATTCAGAAGCGAAAGGCTAAGAGCTTGGGCAGAGGAAAGGGGGATCAGCCTGCGGTTCACTACGCCATACCATTCTGAGGGTAACGCTCTGGCTGAGCGATTAATTCATGATTTGAAGACATAAATTACATTTTATCCAAATTTTCCTGGCGGCTGGAAATGCGCTCTGGAAGCTGCTGTCCAGCATCACAACCGCTTCTATATGGCTGGCCTTGGTTGCACACCTCATTTTGCTGCCTGTGGAACCAGCCCATGGCTATCCGCGGATCATCGCCTGGGAATAGCAGGCAAGATAATTCTAAAAGAACGTGCCAAGACAAAGCACCAACAGCAGCAGCAGAAGCTATCAATGAAAAAATGCTACGACGCTAAACATCGGTTTAAAATTCCCGACATTGAACCAGGGCACTTAGTCCTTGTACATAAAGAACTGGACGGCTCGAAGTCGCCATTCATCGGCCCCTACATGGTGACAAAAACCGTGGAACAACAAGGCGTTCTGAAGGCCATTTATTACGAAGCACCAGGGACCAGGGAAGAAGATTGAATCGAGCGCCATCGGCAACGTGATTCCATATTACCCCAGCAGAGGAGACAACCAAAGCCGCGGTGGGTGTGGAGAGCTTGAAGCGGAACCTCTGAGGAGTGAGAATCAACGGCGAATATCTCAGCAACCTTCGGTTTGCAGATGACATTGTCCTATTCAGCAACAATGGGGACAAATTACAGCAAATGATTGAGGACCTTAACCAAGAAAGCGTAAGAGCGGGGTTGAAGATTAGTATGCAGAAGACAAAGAACATGTTCAATAGCCTAGCAAGGGAACAAGAATTCAGGATCGCCAGTCAGCCTCTCGAGTCCGTAAAGGAGTACGTTTGTCTAGGTCAATTACTCACAGGGGACCCTGATCATAAGAAAGAAATTTGGGCTGCAGTGCATACGGCAGTCATTACCAAATCCTGACTGGGCGATTTCCACTGTCATTGAAAAGTGTACCATCATTGCATTCTACCGGTGCTAACATCTGCGGCACAAACTGTTAACAAAGAAGCTCGAGAGCAAGTTAATGACCGTACAAAGAGCAATGGTACGAAAAATGTAGGCCTAACGTTAAGAGACAGGAATAGAGCGGTGTGGATCAGAGAAGAAACAGGGATAGCCGATATTCTAGTTGACTATAAGCGGAAAAAGTGGAGCTGGGCAGGCCATGTAATGCGTAGGATGGATAACCGGTGGACCATTAGAGTTACAGAATGGATACCAAGAGAAAGAAAGCGCAGTCGAGGACGGCAGAAAACTAGGTGAAGTGATGAAGTTAGGAAATTGGCAGGCGCAAGTTAGAATCAGCTAGCGCAAGACAGGGGTAATTGGAGATAGCAGGGAGAGGCCTTCGCCTTACAGTGGACACAAATATAGGCTGATGATGGTGAGGATGATCCCAATGCACCTTTTACGCCCTCAGATTGGGAACAAACACCCCTTTCCAAACATTGAGGTCACATTATGGGCGAGCAGCTGGCAGCAAGTGCGTTTGTATTTATCTTACCAGTATGTTCCCGGTGGCAGCTCAATTGTTTGCCTAACACAGCCATGGCGGATGCTCAACAATGCAGTCTGTGCTTGAACAAGGGGCACCCGTAGACCACCCCATAACCTCAACATGGTCCGTTTAGAGATGCGAACCCACACAAGTAGGCGTGCACCCCTATGGGGGACATCTCTACCCATTAGAAAAACCGGTGGGTTTCAAGCGGCACTGCGATTTAAACCCACTACCACCCGAATACGAAGTGGATGCTCTACAACGTTCCATGTGACGCGCGAAGGATACATTTATTTCATGAACACAGTCGTAGCCGTCAGCTGCTTGTACGGATAAACCCTCATACATCCTTACACCAGGGAAAAAACAAAAACAAGAAGCAGTACGGTGCCTAGCAAACTACTAGACAAGACTGCATAACTAGCGCCAAATAGAAAAACAAGACCTCTACCATACATCCAACCATAGTTTTATCTTTTCAGTAGAAACAGTTATGGACAGCAGAGGCTAAAACATAAGTTATCTTATATGTGAAACTAAATCTCTGAATATCAATACTAATTCACTGAAGCAGCGTTCATGGAAAATTCACTGCTTTAAATTATAGTGTTTAATTTGAACTGTGATTTCAGTGCTATATTCAACCTGTGTGCTGACCGCGAAGTGCTAGAATTGATATATTCTATCCTTGTGGTTTTCTGACAACACGATGTAAATTGTCTGTTTGGATTGCGGTTAGCTGTGGCCTTCTCTATTTATTTATTTTTGTTTGATATAATATGGAGGTTTCAGGACAAGATATTATTTGTAACCTATTCACTGTATAATTCTGAATACTTGGAACACTGTATTTTTATAAGACACCTCTTTTGTGTACTTTTAATGACGCCGTTGCCGCCGCCACTCTAACTGGGGGTATGGCATCTCTCAAGCTAGCGTTTCCGCTGGCTTTTCCAGCCATGCTCCCAGAACCTTACAACGGTGCTGAACAAGTTGATTGATTGATTGATTGAATTAGGCCATCACCGCTGCTGTGGCGGGCTCCTGCCAGGTACCTATCGGTAAAATCGGTACAAGTGCACTCCCGGCCCTGTGCTGGGCAACTATACGGTAGTGTCGGACACTAGGAAAGACCCCCACCTGATGGGAAGTTCGCTGCATAGGACCACCAAATATCTTTTGATACCACAGTGGTAGTGGAATGGTAGAATGTCCGCCTTCTATGTGGAAGGTACTGGGTTCGGCTGGGTGCCGCGGGGAACCTACCGATTTTCTAATGAGTAGAGATGTATCACAATCAGGCGCTCTGTAGATAGTATGAATTTCGAAAGGGAGGCCTTATACAGATTTGTGAAGCTCTCTGGGCGTCCTTTGTCCCACCACAGCTTTGGTGAAATTTTCGAGATCCACCGCTGCTGTTGCAGTTTCTGATAGAGCTCCATCTATTTCCCCCTCCCCCCCCTCACCGGCCCCTCCCTTTTATTACAAAGGGGAAAAAGTTTATTTATGCATTCTGCTGGCTTTTTCCGCCACGCTCCTACACATTGCAACGGGGCTGAATAAATAATTGATTGAGTGATTGATTGATTGATTGAACTAGGCTATCACCACTGCTGTTGGCGGCAGATGAGTGCTGCCACCAGGTACCTACCGGTAAAATAGCTACAAGCGTGCTTCCGGCCCTGTGCTCAGCCACTACGAGAGTTCCAGACGCTTGCCAGGACACCCACCTGATGGGAAGTTAGCCGCATGGGACCGCCAGACGTCTTTTTGACAGGAGTTTAGTGTTTTGTTTGTCATGTTTTTGCGCAGCAAGCATTGTGGCCTGTAGGAAGCTCGCCCAGCAACGTACCATTGGAAAGCCGGACGCTGACCGGTGGGTCGCTTGTACCTGTCTTTCAAACCGGTGGCAGGGGTTGCACCACACACCTATCGCAGCCGAGGCAGGAGTCAAACCTGCAGTCGTCACAGTCTTCGCACAGTCGTCTGCAGAGGTGCGACTCTTGACTTGGCTAGCAGTTGCTGAACTGTTGAAGCTACCTTGAAGTCTAAAGTCTGAATCTTGAGCAGGGCACCATACACAAAAGTGCTAAACAGCGCAACCACGCACCCTTTCTACAGGCATCTGATATATAGTAACACGCAAATATATGTATCGTCCAGGACGCATTTCAGTAATGGCAACCTTAGTATAAAGAAATTGACTCTCTGAACCAAAGGCAATAACAATCTGAAATAGTCGTACATGAAGGAAACGCAACTTGAAATATCCCACTCGTAACATTTGGATCATTCAGTGATTTAAACACCTTCTTTAGTACGGCTTTAATGACGTTTTAGCCAATATTTCCGACCAGACAAAAGATGTTTCGATTTTCTACATGTAACTGAACACCGAAGCATCTACCGTTCTAAAAGTATAATAAATACAGGTCATTTGTCGCACCCTCTGCCATATGCATCGCTGCCCCCCTTACGATATGAAGCCGTCACACACAACTTGCTACGCGTCTTTTAAGCATGAAATGCTTTTAGCTCCCGCTGTCGGCCACTTTCAAGTGACATTGAGCCAAAAGCCACAGTCGTTCTCCGGGCACTCAAAACGAGAACATGTCGGCAAGTTGCGAGAACAAAACGAGAGCATCCGGGCAACCAGTCAAAACTTAAGAATGCGGTCTCTGGCCCCCAACCCTTTGTACGGGGTCGCATTACGTACGCTAGTTACTGTCCAAACAAGCAACAAAAATGTTGCTTCTCAGTTCTTCCTAATGTTTCTTCACAATATCACTTCTTGTACGCTGAAGTTTTATTTGTCAATTATAATAGCGACGTTCAAAAGACAGATACAGGGGACCTCAGGCCGCACATTTGCAGCCGACCACTTCAATGCGAGATGAAAAGTGGCGACAGACGCTGAGTACGTTGGATTGTTGCGAGAAGAATCGCGATTGAAGGCGGCGGCGCCACAGGCAGCAAAAGGCGCCATATGGTAGCCATTTCATGCTTACATCTACTCTCAAATACGGGAGAGCCAGCAATTTTGTTGTTCTACTTACCGATAATCAAGTCATCAACGCAAAAATGATCTTTCAATAGTTTGGTGGTTGAAGGATGCTCCACCGGATAGAAGTAGTGGTACCCGGTGGAAGAAAAAAGGGCTGGTGCAGGCACGCAGATAAACCCTTGTCATGGATGTTCCTTCCAGTTTGCAAGACTCGATCTTTCAAAACCAAAAGTAACGAAATGCGTCTGGATCTTGTGTAGACAAAAAAAAAAAAAAACTTGACAAAATGTCTTTTTGATGTCGGCGAAAATTTCTGTCTTGAAGCTAGGAACTAGGCGGGGGGGATTGGAATTCGGCTGTGTCGACCATACGTCTTTGAGCGAAGGAAAGTCGCGTGCACAAGAAGAAGCGTCGGATACCAGCCGTTGATCCGTCGTTGCTCTGTGGCGTCTCATTTCAGCGCGGTTGGGCTTATAACATCTAATATGTTTGTTAGTACTGTCCGTCGTGACCTTCTCAACAAAGTAGTTCTACATGAAATTTTAATCACAGTGTCGGATTCATTCTAAAGCTTTGCTTATCGAGGTAACTTTCTCTGCGGGGAATCCTGCTTCTTTGAAGTAACATCCAAGTCGTCTTGAAGTACGGGAGATATGCTGTGCCAAGGCAGTTGAACTCCACGCTCCTCCCCATAACCACCATTATACACAACAGTTATTTTCACGAATATCTGCAGGGTGTTTCCGTTATTCGTCGAATCTCTCTCTTCGTTCGTCAGTTCCAAATGTCGTTTTTCCCAGATCGACTTTAGTTCAGTGGAAACGTTGGATTCCTATGAGCATACGCTGAAGCTCATTACGGCTTTCGTTTCGCTAAACTTCGGAAGACATCTGGTATCTACATGAAGTGTGTATCTGACGACCGTTTCCACGGAGGTCAAGCAGTCATGCAGTCGCCGAATTTCCCCGCTGATTAGCTACCAGTAATATTGTACTCCTGTGAGCAAACTTACTCTAGGCTCAGATGAAAACTGAAATACGGAGACGTCAACCAAATGGAAGTTCTTGTCTTTAATCTTCCCAAGAATATTGGTCTCTTGCAGTGTGAACAACTCATTGCATTCTTTGGTAGTTTCAAAAGCCTAGACTTTAAGTGACATCAAATTGTATTGGTTAAGCAGTGTGACGTGTACTCTCCAAAGATATTTCAGAGGTAAAGTGTTTCCGAGACCTGAGATGGTAAGGTTCTGTTAGGCTAACATAGTAGTTTTCAGCTTCCTAGGAGATCTTTTATATAAGCAGTGTTGACTGCCAACATCGATCAAAATTCTTACGAGGCATTTGCTTCCAATACCCTAAGCCCATACTTGCACTGTCTGCAGAATCATCATCATCATCATCGGCCTATATTTATGACCATTGCAGGACGTAGGCTTCTCCCTGCGATCTCCAATGAACCCTGTCTTGCGCTAGATAATTCCAACTTGCGCCTGCAAATTTCCTAACTTCACCACTCCACCTAGTTTTCTTCCGTCCTCGACTGTGCTTCGCCTCTCTTGGTATCCATTCTATAAATCTAATGGTCCACCGGTTATCCATCCTACGCATTACATGGCCTTCCCAGCTCCGTTATTTTTTTCTCTTTATGTCAATTAGAAAATCGGCTATCCCTGTTTGCTCTCTGATCCACAGCGCTCTCTTCCTGTCTCTTAACGTTAGGCCTAACATTTTTTGTTCCATCGCTCTTTGTGCAGTCCTTAACATGTTCTCGAGCGTCTTTGTTAACCTACAAGTTTCTGCCGCATATGTCAGCACCGGTAGAATGCAATGATTGTACACTTTTCAATGACAGTAGTAATCTCCCAGTCAGGATTCAATAATGACTGCCGTATGCACTGCAGCCCAATTTTTTCTTCTATAAATTTCTTTCTCATGATCAGGGTACCCTGTGAGTAATTGACCTAGATAAACGTACTCCTTTACAGACTCGAGAGGCTGACTGGCGATCCTGAATTGTTGTTCCCTTGCCAGGCTATTGAACATTATCTTGTCTTCTGCATATTAATCTTCAACTCCGCTCTTACACTTTCTCGGTTAAGGTCCTCAATCATTTGCTGTAATTTATCCCCATTGTTGCTGAATAGGATAATGTCATCTGCAAACCGAAGGTTGCTGAGATATTCGCCGTTGATCCCGATTCCTAAGCCTTCCCAGTATAATCGCTCGATTATTTCTTCCAAGCATGCAGTGAACAGCATTGGAGACATTGTGCCTCCTTTTCTGACCGCTTTCTTGAAAGGTAACTTTCTACTTTTCGTATGGAAGACCAAGGTAGCTGTGGAATCTTTGTAGATATTTGCCAAGATATTCACGTATGCCTCTTGTACTCCTTGATTACGCAATGCCTCTGTGACTGCTGGTATCTCTACCGAATAAAATGCGTTTTCTTAATCAATGAAAGTCATAGAGAGATGTTGATTATGCTTCAGAATACCTGTGCATTTTAGCGAGCTTGTTGACTTGTTGGAAAGTGTTGCTGCACTTTATCCGAGCGTCGACCTTAAAAGGTACCTGAGAAGCCATCGTGTTAAGCCACTTGACCCGTGAATCCAATATACGCACTTCCCGTGATTGCCATTGCCTAATCTCATTTCTTGCGAAGTCCAGTGGAAAGGCAAGTTTGAACACACGTGGCAGCCACCTGCCGTGAGATCGATAAATGATACCGTTGATGTGTGCGGATGGCGTACGTTCCGGCGAACAATGTTACGCGAACAGCTGCAGGGGAATTATCGAGCCGCAGTGAAACCGTGTTTTCCAGAGCCCGAGCGGTGCGTGGGGAATATACTTCGCCGGAAGCTGTGAAAATGACTGCCGTCCCAACGGGTGAGTGAGACGGAAATAAAGATCGAAAATAACTTCACATAGATTACTGGTGGCGTGTGGCAGGATGTGGGTCAAGTGCCCGGCGTAAGTGTACAGTTACAGGCAATGTTAGGGCTAACGTGATTACAAGGATATTCTTGTAATCTTGCTTGTAGGAAGCAAGAAATATCCAACACTTCGACGGCTGTTCTTGCAGAAATATGCAAATACACTACTTCGAGTATAATAAAGGAGCTCCCATGGATAAGAACAGTGGATATACGCAGTATATTTCGACTGGGACGGGAAGCCACCGGAATAACCCCAACCCAACGAATGCCCGAGTGCTCTTTTGCTTGTATAATGTCAAATTCGTATTCGTAACCTCCATTGTAATTGTGCTTATGTTGCGCTACTTTCTGCTACAAGTATCTCTACCACACGAAACCCCCATAGACACTTAATGCAACTGACGCATTCGTTTTCACAAGGTTATATATTTCTATCGTATTATGCACACATATTCAAAGATATCAAGAGTAGTGTCTTGGTGTTGCGCGCTCTTTACCATCTTCCTCCGCGTTTCATCGTCTTGTATAAACACTGTATACGTTTCCCTTCCGTGTCTGCCTCCATGTCACATTTGAAACACTCTGATCTATTCCGTGTGCAATAGATAAGTGTGCGAATAGATCAAAGATATTTCTCTTTGTAGCCACCTTTGCCCCCTAATGCCCTCCTTTGACATCTGCCCCACCCGGCAGTCGCTTGTCACAGAGAAGCAATGACCGAAGTAGGCAGCACACTGCAGCCACTGGCCGTCTATAGGTGAGGTCGAACAAGAGGGCAGTGGTGCTCGCACTCCGAGTGTCGGCCATTCTTACAAAAAAATTCGGGTAGGCTTTATCGGAGCCGCAGCCGCAGTGGGAAATGTGAAACGTCTCGTGCGTGCTGCTGAAGGGGTATGGGCACTGTAGGATGCATAAATGACGTAACCAAATACACAAGTTACATTTATTCACTCCTTAAAATGCTTACATGCCTAACTTATGTTACATCTAGTGGGGGCCATATGGTCTCATTTTGCAACCGTACTCGCTCCCAATTCGTCAGTGGGCCATTTTGTTTTTCAAAGGGTGTTGGGCCACTATAGGGTAAATATATTACTACCCTAGTGGTGACGCCCGAGACTGGCCTGCGCCGCTCGAGCGCGTCGCAGTCTAAAGCTTTACTGCACTCGTGCACTCTAAAAGCAGTTTACACCATTTGAGGCGTATTTCTGTCCAGCCTGTTACAATCACAGCATAAAGGCCAAGGCCAGAGGAGTTAGTAGATTGCTTAGTAGTTACTTAGTAAAAACTACTAAGAAGCATTTTTGGCTAGTAAAGGCAGCACTAACTAGCTTTACTAGCCGCTGGCTAGTACAGAACTAGTCGGAAGGTAGTAAAATACACAGTAACTTAGTAAAAACGTGCATTTACTAGCTATTTACTAAGTTTATTTTTAAGAGTGAATAATCGTCATCTGTCTTGCAGGCCTTTCTTTAACGCTGCACGCCCAGTACTTCCTGACCCGCGCGTTATCAGCATGACAAAGCATTCTTGACATGAATGTTTTCACGAAAGGAAATGCAAACAAGGCATATTATTGCTGTGGGACGGAGGTACGTCTCAAAGGGTGTCGGCTGGTTTCAGAGTGTAGTTGGTTGGGACTCCTGTGCGTGCCTCAATTACCTGCACTTGCGCTTTCTATGGAGACGGACACGTTCCACCGGGGTGACAGGGCTTGGGTATCCCTCTGCCTTGGTGCAGGAGTCTCTACACGCTATTTCTGTAATTTGCGTGTCGAACTGGGGGGCGACATAGCTGAGAAAGCGTGCATTGTCTGCAAAGAAATTCCAAACTGCTTGCCTTGCAGCTCCTGAAGAGCACAGATATGAGTTTGATGGATTATGCCTACTACTGGTGAGTGAGCGCCATTTAATGTAACCACTCCCGCTCTGAATAACAAACACAGCCCCGATCTATGCTTCTCTGAAAGCTGATCAAACGGTTAAATTTAGTGCCAATTGCGTCATGCGTGGTGCGAGAACGGCGCCATCTCTGCACGCGACCCATGCCTGATCGAGTAATTGGCCCACGCATCTAAACAATGATACCAAAGCAAGGCACATGGGTAGTACTGTTTCAAATATATAAGCGATAACAGAAAAAAATGTGTTTGTTACATGCGGTTTTAGCACGCCACCCTCTCCGACCTAACTGACAGACGTTTCCCGTCTTTGTTGCCCAAGCTTTAGCTTATGGCATTCGTGACCTTTTGCTTTCCATGGCACAGCAGTTACACGCTTCATAATGCATTTCCTTTGTCCGTCCGTCCGTCATTTTCATTGTGCCAAAGCGATCGACTTTCTGTATAAACGAAAGGACAAAACAAAGCGGTGAGAACCGTTCTCGTTTTGTCATCAAGTCTAACCTTATAGTGGTCGCCACATATTAGCTGACCAGTGGTGCCATCTGGGCACGAGCAAGCTGGTCCGTGCAAAATAAAACATTTGGAGCTTGCTTCTGAAGGAGTGTGGTTATTGTGTCGGGCATGCTCCGCTCCGTCGTGGCCTGCCAGCGCGGCCTGAAAGGAACGCCATGCGATAGTCCTCAGCTTCGTCCTCGCCATACGGGTAATAAACAATTTGACCATTATGTACGCCTTTCTTACTGTTTTAGTTTTTATTAGTTGTTACAGTTAGCACGAGTTACGTCCTAGGCTCGGTTTGAGCGGTGAATTAAATTTTATGCGTGTCAAATGAATTAAATTTTATGCGTGCCATTGAGCGAAATGCATTCTTCTTCTTACTGGGGTTTTACGTGCCAAAACCAGTTCTTATTATGAGGCACGCCGTAGTGGAGGGCTCCGGGTTAATTTTGACCACCTGGGGTTCTTTAACGTGCACTACAACGCAAGCACACGAGCGTTTTTGCATTTCGCCTCCATCGAAATGCGGCCGCCACGGCCGGGATACGATCCCGCGATCTCGTGCTCAGCAGCGCAACGCCTTAGCTGATTGAGCCACCGCGGCGGGTAAGAGCGAAATGCAGCTCCACTATAGGTGAAACCTGGGGAGGTGCGAAGCATGCAGTGATGCACCGCTAATGGACTCATACTGCCTTAAGCAATGGCTCATAAGCCCGTAAAGCGGCCTCACCATTACGACGACACAAGAGAAGTGAAATTCTACGCTGGAATGATGAGCGGCAACGCAGCCAGCTGTGGAAGACGACGAACGCGGGAGCACTCGGCACGCGCTCGGCGCGAGAAGCTTACTGTGACGACGACGACAGGAGACGCCAAGAGCGCATACAGTGCTTCGCACCTAAAAGAATTACGGCAGATCTCATCTCAAGATAACTGTCGATGGTAGTGCGATTAGCATTTGAGCAATGTGGCAACGCAGCATATTTCTAAAGTTACGTTTACTTAACATCTGTAGTAGTCGTTCGGAGACTTCCGTTGCTTCGGCTTTAAGCGAAATACGTACTTAGGCGTCCTCCCACTTTGCTATGGCGCTGTCTTGCCAAGTTCACCCATTATTAGCAGAGCAGCATAACGACGGCTGTGTGACGCAGACGCAGTGACGACGATCGAATGCCATCGATGGAACAACAACGGTGGCATCGCGACGACGACACGACGACCAGTGTATGGCGATGATGGCGTGATTAAAATAGTGTGACGATGACTGCGTCACGAAGCCTGCACGACAGCGAAAGCGTGATGACGATTAGATCACGAGCGTCGGATAACGAAGCTGCAGTGACGACGAAGGAACGACCACGGAGGCATCGGTGTGACAACGAATGTGTGACAACGACGATAGCGGAAAAACAGCGCACAATCACAATTGAATGACGGGAGCATAAGTACTATAGAATGACATAAAAATGCGTGACCACGGCCACATGACGACATTCAGATCACGAGGCTGGAATGACAAAGAAGAAACTGCGACGACAGCGTCCCTACCACGACCACATACCATGTGACTCAGGCTGGTGGGCAACTTGAGCCACTGGGTCGGCCTAGGAGGCTAGCTAACTAGCTAGATAGATACACAGATAGATAGACAGGCTCAAAGCGGCTGAAGTGGACAAAAACGGCAATCGTATTAAAATTAGGGAGAAACTCATCTATGGTGATTATCCGAGTAGGCGGATAGCACAAATGCGCCATGTATTAGGCGTGCACGGCAGGCCTTTCATGGTGATGATTTTTAGTGGCATCCTCTTTGAAACGTGGTGGTGTCAAATTCAGTCAAAAGCCTTGATAACGAAGTTCTCGGAGCCTCCGAAGTTCTTTATATCGCCACTTAAACTGCTTTATCTAATGAGGTTTCATTACATATATCGAAATCAAGCATTTTTCCTGCCCCTTTTTGAGCTTTTTTAAAGTGAAAGCCTTTAGTGGCTCATAGCCTTGATGGCCTTAAAAGAAACCGCGTGGTCCGCTCCAGTGGTTAAATGTTGTTATCGTCAGAAATGGCTTCTACCCCCCTAGGCAAGCAAAAAAAAAGGAAGACGCTTAACCTTCGCCTTTAAGAGTGGAACGTGGTAGCGTTATCGGGCTCTGTTCGCATCCCATTTTAGAAGCGAAGCACCTTAGGGCCGAGCCTTGTCCCTCGTCGTCCGTTGTCCGTAGCTCTGATTTGCATGGAGACCGCTAGGGGCACTGCGGTGCACAAGGACTATATAACCGCTGTATATACTGTACACATTTACAGTATATATATATATATATATATATATATATATATATATCAAGGAGCGTTTCGGTGATTCAATCGCAAAGAAGAAGCAGGCCGAGCAAACGCTCCTTCAAAGAGCTCAAGTTCCGGGCGAGACGTTTTCGATGTAGGTCGTGCACGCCCGGAATTTGAGCTCTTTGAAGGAGCGTTTGCTCGGCCTGCTTCTTCTTTGCGATTGAATCACCGAAACGCTCCTTGATTTCGGACGTGAAACGATCCCACGTTGTCAGAGTTTCCTCGTGATTATCGAACCACACGAGCGCCGTGTCCATCAGAAAGAAGACTACGTTGGAGAGTCGCGTTAGGCTGTCCCAACGATAGTGATTGCTCACCCGTTCGTGGTGGTTAAGCCATTCTTCGTCGTCCTCGCCGGGCTTCCCTCCGAATGTGCGAGGTTCTGCCAGATGTTGGCGCTGCCACGGACTAGCCATCGTTTCGGTCGAAGATGCCGCTGGTTCCGTGCGAGTGTTGGCTTCGGTGTGAGATATCTGAGACACCGGAAGTAATGCGGGCAATCCAGCGATTCGGTGGCTTCGACGCAGATCAGGAGGTTGGAGAACCGTGTTGGCCGTGTTGTGTGGTGGTAGAGGGTACCCAGCACCTCCACCAAAAACTGTTACGGATGATCGATGTTTATTCACAGGTGAAGGCTAGGATGGATGAGAGGTGCCACCGAAATGTAGCCGTGGCTGCTGCTGAGTTCTTCGTTCTCCTCCTCTTCTATCTCCTCTTTGCCACGTTACAATATATATACGGGGGAGTCACGATTACCCAAATGATCCCCCGGTGCTTCGCCCACTCATCATCATTCATTTCGTGGATACGCGGTGATTTTTTTCTTTATGAGTAGGCTTCACTGCAACAGACAACGTGGAAAAGCCAGCTTACAAAGACCAAGCTTACATTGATGCCCTTAAAGTCGGCTTCACATTTAAATGCAAATGCATGGCTGGGAAGTCATTTTTACAGGAGCCAATTAAGCCGTCTTATATCAAAATGTGAAGCCCCTAGGACCTTTTTTTATTATTTTATTAGTTGTTTGCTGTTGCCCCGAAGCGCGCGCGTGTCCGAAATTTAGAAGTACAGCAAAACACCATCACAATTGGAGGACGCTTAAGCTTCGTCTTTAAGAGTGGAACGCGATAGCATTCAAAGATCCCTGTTTGCTTATCAGGCTTTTTTTCTGGTATATTCAAATTGCAATCCGACGCGATCACCCCTCTAGGTGGTGGTTAAGCCATACTTTACGATTTTTCTGACAAATTTATTTTGAGAAATTTAATTTTTGTTCACTAATGCCTTGCGCCACGCGCAGGGCCTGTGTAGTCGGGGTGGTTCGGGATGATGTGGTTTGGCATGATTATTTCCGCCAGAAACCGATGCTTACGCCGACGCCGACACCGACGCCGACTCTGGATTTTCTGTGACACGGGCCCCTTAACGCTGTCGCGTTAAAATTTGGATGACGCTTAAGCTTCGCCTTTAAGAATGGAACGCGATAGCATTCAAAGATCGCTGGTGGCTTATCAGGCTTCCCGGCAGCTGAATTATGTTTTCTTGCACATTCAAATTACAATCTGACGCTATCACATGTGTAGGTTGTGGTTAAGTCGTACTTTACGATTTTTGTGACGGCTTTTGCTTTGAGGAAATCTAATTTTGTTCGCCAATTCCTTGCGCCACGCGGAAGGCCTGCGCGGTCGGGGTGGTTTGGGATGATTATTTCCGCGAACGACGCCGGCACGTCCGCGCCCACGCCGACAACGACGCAAGATGTTCTACGACACGGAGCCTTTAACGCTGTCGCGTGAAAATGCAATGGCTCGTCCCTCTCATAATTCAGAGGCTACAAGAACTCAGCAAAGTGAAGCGAACAACAGTGCATACATTCATTGGAATCACGCATACAAGGTACAGAAACGAAGCCTCTACTCCAGTGGTACAAAAAATCCCAGCATATCCACGGGGTGAATGATGATGAGTGGGGCGAAGCTCCAGGGGATCATTCGGGTAAACCACAGCTACGGACGAGAGATAAAGAGAGCGCGCGTCGGGAACGAGAGAGAAAGAGAGCGCGCGTCGGGAACGAACGCCCTTGTGCACCGCAGCGCCCCTAGCTACGGACAAGATACGTTTAGTTTATACCGACATCTGGTACTAGCGTTAAGACTGGTTACACACTACGACGGGGACGAATGGGTGCCGCTATAAGGAGCTTCGCCCCTAAAAAGTTCTGCGTGCGAGGTTAAAGTCTTTAGTAATCTCGTTGTAGGTAGAGGGAGTGTCCCTATTCTCGGCACCTATCGCAATATAATATCGTAACGTTGCTTAACACCAACACCTGAGAGCACCTTTCACTTTACGCGTCCCAGCATTATCTCAAACCTGCGCATTTACCATTGACCGCTCATGGAGCCAATTCTAAAGGCCATCGCTGGGTACTTGCCACCTTGCACGTCCTGTCTACGTTCCCTAAATATGCGCATAATTTTTTTTCATGATCTGCTCAGTTCATAGGCAACTTCCACGAGAAGATAACAATTATAAAGTACTTGACATACTGCGAATGTACATTATTTTAAAACCTTGAAAGACATGCCGCAGAATGTCAAAAACCGGAATTCCGTGCTCCCAATACCGCACGATAGTTTACACAGAGCTGACAAATTAAAGGAGTCCCGTGATGCACAAGTGCATGGTATCAAGCTAGATCTCGCTGATGCCAGAAGGTATGCAGAGTCATATAAACAGAGAGTTTGGCGAATAGGCGTGGCCAAACATCAGTAGCGCGGCACGGACGTCGTTAAAGTCTCCGCGACAGCTCTGGCCATCCCCCTTTCGACGCCGTCCGACATGTTTACACCACTCGCACGATGGGTGCACAAGTGCGCGTATTTGCGCATAATCTCAAGCGCTGACAAACTTTCAAGGCGAGATAGCGCCAGGTTGATAGTAAGTGAAGTCCAATAAACCAAAGGAACAGAATGATTGCTGTGTTTGATGCGTAGAAAAATTATCTTATCAAGCTTCATGTTGCAGATATGAACCTCATTACCAGTTACTTCTAGAAGACAGTGTTAAATACAGCAGCGCACCTGGCTAAAACTACGGGTGACCCACCGTGGTTGCTCAGTGGTTACGGTGTTGGGCTGCTGAGCACGAGGTCGCAGGCTTGAATCCTGGCCACCGCGGCCGCATTTCGATTGGGGCGAAATGCAGAAAACATCCGTGTACTTAGATTTGGGTGCACATTAAAGAACCCCAGGTGGTCCAAATTAATCCGGAGTCCCCCACTACGGCGTGCCTCATAACCAGATGGTGGTTTTAGCACGTAAAACCCCATAATTTAAAGCTACGGTTGGTACCGGCCGTCAAGAGTCATGGGCACGCCAAAGCAACTAAAGCATTAAAGAACTAGGTGCTCGAATGACCCATTGAGCGAAATGCAGCTCCATTAACGTGAAACCTAGGGAGGTGCGAAGCATGCAGTGATGCACCGATAATGGGCTCATACTGCCTTAAGCAATGGCTCATAACCTCGTAAACGTGGCCCGCCCATTACGACGACAGAAGAGTAGTAATATTCTACACTGGCATGCTGAGCGGCAACGCAGCCAACTGTGGAAGACGACGCCGAACGCAGGAGCAGTGGCACGAGCGCGTGCCGAACGCAAGCACGAGCTGCTTGCTTATCTACGAGGACGACGACGATTACGACAGGAGCAGTGGCGTAGCCAGAAATTTTGTTCGGGGGGCGGGGGGGAGGGGGGGCTCAGGTTGCAGCGCAGCCTCCTCCTTATAGAATTTGTCGAGGGATCGAATGCATGAATAATAACTGCATTGCCAATTCCATTGTATATTAGATGCTGCAAACGAATTATTGAACGCTATGCACTGTCCATTAAAATACGTATGTTGTCATAAAAGAATCAATTCGTATGCCCAAAAAATTGTGGCAGAAATAACTGATATCAATGCTTCCGCGTTCTTTTTTGTCTAATTAATAAGTAAAGTAAAGAAAACATCACATGAAATTTAGCGCTATTGACCCTTTTCGCGGAGCAGTTTGTTTTAGAGAAACGAGATGCGATCACGGCGGCGCGCCATACCTCTCCTCAGCGACCGCGCACGAATACGAAACCATTACCGCTTCTACCTTGCTTCTGTGCGATCAGCTGTCGGAAATGCAACTGAGTTTTCGCTAACACACTGTGCTCCAATCATGCTAGGTTGAATCATGTGGATTGAAGACCTGTGCAGTAGTTGGCTGCAAAAATAGTGACTGGCATGTTAAGGAATAGAATGAATCTGTGTGGCGACGTTCGCGGACCGCTGCTGCAACTGTCCGAACGTGTTACCGGCACTTCGTGATGTACTGCTTTCCTCGAGGATGCAGAAATTTTCTCATGCCAGCCTTGTATCGCTAACCTTCAAAGAAAAGGCTTCATCCCCAGAACGTCGGCAAGAATGAGTACCACTCGTTAAACATTAACAAAGGGAGTAGCGCCGCTTCCTGTCATAGTAAGTTTCGCGCACGTTATCTATACACATCTGTCCAAATGGCAGGAAAACTTACGCCCACTCTATCGCCGACGTATCAAGAATAAGTCAATGGACGCACACTTGAATATATGCGCACTGTATGCACACAATAAGTGACGGACTACACCTATGGCGCACCAATGGTCGAAGCTGAATGTTTCGTGATGGTCCACAAGAGTAGGCAAGTTATTAGCTGTAATATATATTTGCTACAAGGTATTACAATGTACAAAACAGCTACCTTTCAAGCCTTGTGCGCAGCAAGAACAAATCTATCGGATTCGGAACTGAGCACACCCGCGAGTGATTAGGCAGAAAATAATCAGATAGTGGCCACACCGAGGAACTTCACTGCGTCATAAACTGACAAGCCACTGCTTCAAAATATTTGCCGAATAAATAACAAAGAGCAAAACACAGTAATCCTGACTGAATTCATAATCGGACAGCTTGGAATACATATTTAGCCCCGCTTTTAGAACAAGCAACGTATACGTTGCTTATGCCATTTGGACATAGCTTAATCAGCTCTGAAAGCGCTTTTGCATGTTCTCTGAAGCTGTGATCAAAGCTTCGTGTCGTCCATCTAGTCACCGTCTATGATATCTCCAAAAACAGAGGTTTTCTAAGCCACGCCGGCGTCGTACACTTCCATTGTAAACAAGGAGGCAACGGAGGCAGTTGAGGCAAGCAATGGACGCGTCACCACGTGATCAAATATGGCAGCGCCCACGGGATCGTAACGAAAAGGGTGAATATCAGTTCGAAACCAGTAAAGCAGTGCGTGCAGCTTATATGAAAAACGTAAAGGCCATGAAATGAATAAATTGAGGACAAATATTTTGATGAATCTTTGTCATTCAATAACCTTGTTTAGATTTTTCTACATATGCAACGGCCAGGGAGAAACCTCAATGACGCTATCCCTCGTTGCAATCGATTGCGCAGGAGCAGCTGTAACTCATCGTGTATTGTAATTACACCGAGATAATACTCGCAGCAGTGAGTAGAAATAAAAAGTGGGAGTTCTGCAAAATATATATTAGAAATTGCGAAGATAGAATGGAATATACAAATACGAAGATACAACTCGCTAAAGGGCAAAAAAAGAGTCGCTGGAAACAAAGTTCACTGCTTGTATACACAAAACCTCGCAATAAGATATTTAAAAATACGTATGAGTCTCCAATAAATCTACGTATTTAAGCAAACGTCAGTGTATATAATGCGTCAAAGAAGACAAATAAACTCAATCACAGATAGTAAACTTTGCGCACAGAAAGACAGATGATATAGGCAACAACATAACTATGATCGCCGAAATCGTGATATGTACTTGGGCCATGCAGCGGTCGCGACAGCGCCATGTGGGTAGAATAATAGAGGAATAATGCATAAATCAGTTCGAAAATGTGTAATTTAACTGCCTGCACAACGCCAACAATTATTCTGCACCCAAAATTAAAGGAAGATATTCCTTCGTTTCAAAAAAGAAATAAAAGCAGGTAGCTGAAAATGAAAGAAAAGGACAAACGAAGGCCACAGATGATGCGGTAAGTCGAACTACCCAATATCCGAGTGTGTTTTTGGCGAACGCCGCGTGGGCCGGGCTTTCAATCAGCAAGGTCGATCGAAATTGGTTATTGGTATTTTCGTAATTTTTGTATTCGCGTGATAATTATGATCATGATGCTAACTGCTAGAATAAACAGCGAAAATTTCTGTGGTTTTAAAGCTAATGAACGGTCATACGGTTTCATAATTAAGAACCGATGGACCTCAAGGAACAGTGCTTTTTACTTGCATTGATTTTTGCTGCTTCGCTATCTAAAGGACAAACTTCTCTCGGCGGGAAAGTTGAGCGAAGCGGTCAACGACTTCGGACACGTTGATGCCGACGTCTCTGTGGCTGTATAGAAGCGCTAGCCTAACCATGCGTTCCACAGACATTGTAGAGCGCATGTAGTTTTTTACTAAACTCTCGTTAAAAAAATTATTCTCTCTGCGCTGGCAGTAGTCACTGGAAGGGTGACTAGAAGCTGCAGCAGTATTTACACATTTACATAGAACCTGCTGTCGCAATGAGAGATGGGCATCTATTCCGGTGCTAAAACCTAAAACACTCCCTTGATGTCGTTGGCATACTTGTTTAGGTACCTTGCAGAAACAGCAGGCTGTTCGATTCCAGCGATGTCCGTCGTTTCGTCAGGAAGTATAGAGAAGCAGCCTGCTTTTGAATCTAGGCTTTCTTTGATAATGGCACCACAAATTTCTATAATTTGGTTTTGTGCGTCTAGGCTTAAATACGAGGCATTACTGGGGCAACTTTCCAAATGGTTCTTCAGATATGTATCTCCACAATCAGCTCGCATGCGAAGACGCACTATGAAAATGCCTGTATTTTCAGCAGGGCATTGCTTAAATCCATAGGGCCCCTGTCCCTGTGGCCACGGAGAGCCAGACCTTGTCACCCGCAAAAAAAAAAAAAATTCTCAATAATCGGCCGTTTACTTTCTTCTGTTTTCTCATATTTTACTTTGCCTGCCCTGGTCCAGCTGATCAATCACATTGGGCACGCTTCCTGAAAATGTTTGGAGAAAATTATCAGCTGCTAGCTGACAGTCACGGTGATATTTAGTATTTTCGTGGGTGTGGGAGATTGCGAGCGCGCGCTTCCATTTATGGAACGGCTTGGACACGAGCGTTCCAGTGCGCGCATGTTGGCCCAAGTTTATAAGAACATTAACCCCATAAAGTTCTAGAATTGAAAATCTTTTAAAGCATGCCTTTGGAAATGTCAGCGCACCTTTCGCGTCAAAAGTTTATCAGAACTTTATACCCATAAAGTTTCGTAATTGAAATCCATGCGCTCCGTATATTCCGCGGCCGCTGCGAGATGCCGCAACGCGCCCGCTCGCTATCGAAAAGCCGTTGAAAGTTTGTGCACGGATGGGGCTGCTTGCGTTACGTGACTCCAGGTGCAAGGGCGTTGTCAAGAAATTCAGCCCCGGTTCGCAATGTTCGTGCCGAAATGTCTTTTCGAGCGTGAAAAAGACATTGTAGACAAAATCCAGATTGATTGCCGGCGTCGGTGGTAGTTATGGTCGGTGTTTCGGGGGAGGGGGGGGGGGGGCTGAATCCCCATCAGCCCTCCCCCCCCCCCCCCTCGTGGCTACACGCCTGGACAGGAGACGCCAACAGCCCGGGCGCATAAGGCGCTTCGCATCTAAAATGCCCGCCTCCATTGCACCCTGTACAGTGAAGCTGTTGCCGATGCTACACAAGCGCCACCACCACAAGGCGTCGCACCATCGAGATCAATGTAGTGTCCACGACGTCGTTCGCGGTCTTTCCGTTGGTAAATCGACGCCGCGGTGCACGTTGGCGGTTTCCATACGCTTGCGCGTAACCCGCGTTCACGGAGCGAACGGCAGTGTAATTTATTAACAGACTTGCCCTGATATCGATTACGGTCGCAGTACACTCTGCGCGACCGAAGCGATTCGGACAGAGCTCCCACTCATCAAGGACAGATGAAAAGAAAAGTTTATTTTCGAAAAACACAAGCGAACACAGGGGACCCATACATTGCTGTGAGTAACGCTGGTGTTAAGGTAGTGCACTGGGAGGACTACTTTGCGCTCCTACAACCAGAAATCATTACACGCGTATACAACCGGACCAGCTGCGCACGCAGACAGTTCACAAGGAGACACGGGTGTTGCTAACACCGACAACAAAAGGTGACCGCTGTTCGGCTTCTTAGCACAAACAAATTAGAACACTTCCACATCCGCAAAGACCTCAGAAAGTCTAACTTTGCCATCCGCCTGACATACAAATGGGCAGGACCAGTACCGCAGGAGCTCAACTTCGCCGTGTGTAATCAATTGGGTCTCTAGGAAGCTTAGTAAAATCCTCCTAAGGTGAGCCAACAAAGTCCATTGCAGTCGCGGGCATCGGCGACCGCCAACCTCCCTTCAACGGTTTCGCTAAAGGACATATTCTCCGGCGGCGAGGACGAGCCTTCCGAAGGCACCTCGGCGACACCGGCCCCTCGTGTAATACTGGGCCACGCCTATACTTGGCATGCATCGATGAACGAGACGCCAGAAGGTCGTGGCTACCACACAACTTGCGACAGCGTATGCCGCTGCTCTGCTCCGCGCGTGTTGGACCATCCCCCAGCGCATGGCGGACCATCCTGCTTTCCCACTACATGTCCGATACTTTCTTGGGGATCCTAGTCAACGTTAATTCCAACCATGGAAACGTCGGTGATGGGCTATTCAAGGTGGACTGGGCGGTTACGAGCATTTCGCAGAGCCTCGCCGGCGTACATCTCTTGACTCTACCTTGGGGTCAACAGCGCTGAGTTGCCGGAAGAGCGAGATGACTGACCTGTAATATTGTAGCGTCTCTTCAGCACTCGGGTACAGATTCCCTAACGCCCGGTGGACTAGTACCCTCCGAAGTGGACCTAGGAAATACATGGCGAGCGGCCTTGCGGCTGCCCCTACACCATCTAGGATTACCATTTGTGCCTTAAGGCCAAGCAGTAGCATCATAACTTCGATGCAGGGCAGGCTGAAGCCCCCGAGGCGCCGTGGTAATCGTAGGGCGTCCCTCTGCAGACGCTCTGTGCCGCCATCCCAGGAGAAAGTGAAAACGGCACGGCTGAAGGCCTCCAGCACTGGTCTCGGAGGAAGTGCGAAGCGAACAACATAAAATAAATGCGCCAGAAAAATACACTTAACAAGATAGACTTTCTATGCAAAAGAAAAATTACAGAGTCTTGCCCTCAGAGTAGCATTCCTAACCTCTTGGACGAGCGGTTCCCATACATCCGATGCGACGACAGATCGATCTAACTCTAATCCCAGAAGCTTAATCTCTCCTACTACTTCAAGGTTAATTTGTGTGGCATGCCCGGTCTAAGCTGGTCACCAAGAGCTAAAGCACAGCTTTTGGCCATGTTCAGTTTCACCCCCGATATGGTTCCATGCTCGTCGAAACACCTCAGCACTTGAAGGAAACTGTCTGGGTCTCTAACGAACACGGTTACATCATCGGCACACGCTGAAACCGTTATCGCCTATTTGCCCGAGAGGGGAAGGTCGCTCACTTTCGGATCAGCGCCTATCGATTGAATTAAAGGGGTCTATGCACAGGACGAAAAGCATCAGGCTTAATGAGCATCTCTGTCGGACGCCCCTACTTAGTCTTATCGCTCGCTTTGCCACTCCGTTTAAGACCAAGGTGCTCGACATGTTCCGGTATGTTTCCTGGAACAAATCAATCAATTCTGGTTCAAAGTCATACATGCGCTGTACCCCAAAAAGGTATTCGTACCTGACTCTGTCAAAGGCTTGCTCTTGGTCCCATGACACGCACAAACCTGGCGCCTTCATATGTTCAGTATAAGCTAAAAGATCGCGGGTTAGCGACAACGTGCTGAAGTCGTTCCTGCCGACAACCGAACCGGTTTGCTCACAGCAAATTGCATCGGAACACTATTGCTTCAGCCTCATTATTAATACTGTGGCGAATACTTTGTAATCCAATTTCAACACCGTGATCGGATTCCAAGAAGCAGGGTGGCGGTGATCTTTGCCGTCTTTGGGAAGTAGAATGAGCCTGCCCTGTGTAAAGGACTTCAGGAGCACTTTCGTATTCAAAATTTTGTTCAGCGTTGCTACCAAACCTGGGCCTAACTGACGCCAAAATTCTTTGTGGAATTCGGTTGGTAGACCATCAGGACCGGGAGCCGACCCTACTTTTATCGCTCCTAACCCAGAATGCACGTCTACAAGTGTAGTGGCCTTTAGGAGGTCTTCGCTAACATAAATTGGTAACTGCGGAACCTTCGGGCTGGGAGTGTCTAACGTCCTTCCTAGTAAGCCTGGGTCATGTGTGTGGCTTTCTGAAAAGAGGTTTGATAAGTACTCGAAGAATACTCTCTCAATGTCAGAGGCGTTTTCAGAGACAGAACCATCCGGTAGGAACACTGATGTCACGAATCCACCCGTTTCGTCCTGTGCGTGCCGCGATCTCAACAACCGCGTAAATTCTGGTCTGTCATGAAGTATGTTGTTGTGCTCGTACGAATTACCTTTCCGAGTTGATCTCAGCCACAGACGATCATACCTACCCCGCAGTGCTTCACGAAATTCTCGTGTGGTTAGGCTCAAGAGGACACCCGCGTCTACTACCTGATCCTTCTCAGCGTTTCATTTAGCTCGCATGCAAGCCTTACTTTGATATACCGGTCTGTTTCTCTAACTCAATGTTGCCACACTGATTTTAAGTCGTCCCACTCCAGAGCGGGGTCGTTACTGTTTGCCAGTGTACTGGAAATTGTTGCTCGAAGGATGACCTTGGCTTCTAGGTCCCTCATTACTGCCCGATATAACCTCCAGTGACACTCGCCTGCAAAACGGGGGCTGGCAGGCTCATAGAAAGCATTATAGGGTAATGATGCGAAATGTGACCCGCGTTTGCGGGAAAGGAACCAATTGCGACTGCTGCTACGGCATGTATTAAATCGTCACTCACATAAAATCTATCTAGTCTCGTTGCAGATCTTCCTCGCTTCCAAGTTGCTGCAAACTTTACGCCATTCATAAGCACCCAAGCGTCATGTAGTTTAATGTCATGCAGCATATAGGACAGCTGACGTGCGCTGTCCACCAGCCTGCCTCGACCTGGACCCTGAACATCCCTCACGCTATCTATAACGTAGTTAAAATCACCGCAGAGAATGGTAATCATCCAACAGATAAGGCCTCAGTGCGCGAAAGAAAGTGTTCGTATATCTTTTCCGCGTAGGGGCGTACACAGACGCTCCGAGCATGCGTAAACCCCTAACTGAGCACCTTAAGACTTGGACGCACCCGCCGCGGTGGCTCAGTCAGCTAAGGCGTTGCGCTGCTAAGCACGAGATCGCGGGATTGAATCCCCGCCGCATTTCGATGGAGGTGAAATGCAAAAACACCCGTGTGCTTGCGTTGAAGTGCACGTTAAAGAACCCCAGGTGGTCAGAATTAATCCTGAGCCCTCCATTACGGCGTGCCTCATAATCAGAACTGGTTTTGGCACGTAAAACCCCAGAAAGAAGAAGACTAGGAAGCGACCGTCACAGTCAACCGTGTTTAACACCGCAGATAGGTGGGAGTGATGCAGAGTGACTAAACCGACCCCGCAGTTAAGCGAATATGGCTTACTGAGTATCTTAAAGTGAGCGCTAAAGTGAGCACTATTATGGTGAAGCAATAGTCCATGGACAGTACTGACAAGCAGTACCCAAAGAGGTAAAAAAAAAGCTAAGCCACAACTAATACAAAGACATTCATAACGGTGTCCAGCATGTGCCCAACAGTAACAGGAACGTTTCTGCAGCCTGGGGTACAGTGAAAAAAGCACTGTTCAGATTCCTTCGGTATAGAAAGTTCATACCGACATCAGCGAATACTACATCGATAATTCTTTCACCACGCGAGATATCTGCTTCATTAGAATTCATAGGAAAGGGATTAGCTCAACGCTTAACATCGCGTTTGTCGAATCGACAATTAAGACCTCCCATCGCGGATGACTTTGTGGAAGTCACAGTGTCGGAGCTTTCCAATATCGTTAGATCTTTGCCTGCCTCAGCACCAGGTCCTGATGGCATTTCCAATGCCATGCTAAAAATTTTGTTTGCAATGTCTCCTGAGGAACTTCTAAACACCGTGAATTATTCTCTAAAAAATGCTTGGATTCCTCAAGAATGGATGACAGCCAAAATAATTCCGCTACCTAAAAAACAAGGAGCTGGCTACAATCTTGACAATATTCGACCTATTTTTATTACCTCAAATATGGTAAAACTTATTGGAAAGAGTTCTATATGATCGCATGATAGATCATATATCTAAAAATGTGGTTGATCCCTCTTATATAGGAATCGGTATAGAACACGAAAGTGAAACGTGTCTTCACAGAAGTAGTGTAATGTTTATTGCACATTGATATATAATGTCTATTGGTGTTTTGTGGCTAAAGCGCCCTTAGGCGTTGATGCACCCATGCTGACGCCTGGTGGCACGTCTCCTCCATCACGACTACCAACGTCGATGACCATGAGCAACCGTCGTGCATATGGAAGCTGCACTACGCTGCACACGCTAGCACAACGCGAAAGACGAAGCACGTAACTGACACACTAATACAACGCGCAAGACAAAGCACGTAACTGAATCGTCACCGAGTCAAATCAGCGCGTACAGCGCGTCGTAATTGCAGCCTCCGCGATCAACTTCAGAAACATTTTCAGAGCTAATTGCGGAGGCCACGCTCCGCTGTGCTGAGTACGGTGAACGCCACCTAGGTGGCGTTGGTAGTGCTTCTTGATGCCAGCGTCCCTTCGAATGCTGGCATCGAGGCGTCGTAGTGCTGAGACCACCGAAGCGTTCACTGTCGGTGTGCGTTAGTGTCATAATGCAGTACTTCTCTTTTCTGCTCGTAGGCGGCGGCACCGCCCCGAGCAAGAGCGCGGGTACACGGAGGAGTGTTAGATATATAAGGCGCGTCTGTGTAGCTCTCTGCAAATGCGTTTGTGGCGCAATGGGTTAAACGCTCGGCGATCTATCGTCGCGGACCGAGAGGTCGTGGGTTCGATTTCCAAATTTTGCATGTTTGTGGAACTTTTTCTTCTGGTTTCATTCTTTGTTTTATGTTCGTGTACATTGTAAGCTGACGTATTTCCGTGACGGAAATACGTCAGTGAAGTCTTGGTGGACCCCGGCATAAAACACTTTCGTGTTAAAAATCAGCAGTTGAAAGTGAACTTGCAGTCATACGGTATACACGGTATTGCGTATGACCTCCTAGCTTCTTACTTAAGGCATTGTAAGTAATACGTATAAGTAGGAACATCTTCTTCAGAAATTAAATGCATAAAGGTCATCTATAATTTCGTGTTTCCGTTAACGACCTACACTCCTCTATCTTAAATCCACATGTAACATCAATTTGCTATGCTGATGACACTACATTATTAATCACCGGTAAAACATCTGACGATATACAAAAGATAACTAGTGAAACAATGCCGCTGTTACTGAAATGGACAAAGGGCATTTCTTTATTTATTATTACCACCAAAACAAAAGCATTATTCTTCAGACCAAAAAATAAGGTTGAAAACTTGCCGTTAAATACACTTGGTCACAATGTGATTGAAATAGTCGAATGCATGAAAGTGCTGGGTGTATATTTTTCAAGTACTTTAACTTGGGATAACCATATCCGCGAAACTCATAAAAATTGTGCAAAACTGCGGGTATACTAAAAAAATGTAGACATAAAATTCCTCAACGTATAATACTACTACTATATAACTCGTTAGCCCTTTCCCAGATATCCTACGCCCACCTCGTTTGGGTCAGAAGAACAAAAACGAATCTAAACCAACTGTTCCTAATTCAAAAGAAGTTTATGAGAATAATTGCAAATATCCCATATGATTTTCACACGCAGCAACTCTTTAAAGAAGTTAAGGTTATAAATGTCCATAATTTTTATAATTATCGTTTACTCACGACAGACTGTTTGGCCACAAAAAAGAACAGCTCTTTTTACAGCGAGATTCAGAATTAACAGCAAATATTGCCGTTTACACTACGCGTCACCACAATATTTGACACATACTATACTCTTCAAAACAACTATGCGAAACAATCAATCGCTTTTACCCTTCCAGCTCTGCTCAATAATCTTGCCAACAAATCAGTGTCACAGTTGTCAAAAAAAAAAAAAGAAACTATGCGAGATCAGTTTTTGTGAACTACGTTGCATTTATTTATCTATTTCCTTGTATTTGCTCATTAATGTGAAGCTTTCCTTTGTATTTTTGCAAAATGATTATGTTCCCTTGTGCAATCATTGTCTGTACATATGTGTAAGAGCAGTCATTTGTATGAAAATTGTTTGAAAACTGCTGCTGCTGCTGTGTAAAGGGGCAGCCACTTCGTCAAGCTACTGATCTCAGTAGCTTTTTGTGGCTACTCCTTCCTTGTGTATTTGTTCAAGGAGAATCAATTTAATTAAATTCAAATCAATTCAACTGAAAAGTAATATGGCAAATAAGTGATATAGCGATGCATATAAATGCTGCTCTTTATCATATTGGCTACATTGTGAATGAGCTCGGTACTGGTGAGACGTAGGTATTTCCTTGCATCTTTAAAAGCACACAAAGACTCAAGTCTTTGCAGCTGGAATGACGATCTCCATTGATGGTTCTTCTACAGCCTTTAACATGTGTCGCAGTGTCACTAGATTGTACTTGAAGGGCTTGCACTTCAAGGGCTTAACAATAACAAAAGCTTCCGCTTGGTTCTTGGAAATTATGTTCTCTATAATTGCATATGTATTGTCAACAAGTTCCACTACAGAACTATTCGTTCTTTGCCCTGCAGCATACTCTTTCCCAGTGAAAACAACACCTCCATTAAGCATTCGGGGATACTGCACACTGTTTGCAAGTTCACTTGCACCTTTAGGCAGCCATCTTGGTGCAGAGAATGAAACACCCCTTCCGAACAAACGAATATCTGCCATTACTTTGAGAGTTTTCTGGGTTTACTTGGCGTACAGCGAGTTGCAGTAACCAAGAACTCTTAGTTCAGCAGCTGTGGCCAATAGAACCTTAACGGTCTCCTCAATTTGCAGCATACGACAGATTTGATGTGGGATCCCATTCGCTGCCTTCACTGCATTCTTCAAGCAACCGTTACCCGCTTCAAATGGAAAGGCAGAGTGTGACCAGAGAGGCGCGCACTCTTCCCAATACGAGTTAGTTGGAGCATGTTAAAGCTCATGCAACTTTTACCATACAACAGCGCAGCTCGAACATGAAGCTCTAGTAAGAGTTCTTCACAAACAGTAAGATGTGATGTGATTTCTTTCTGCAGCGTTATATGCAATGCCTCCACCAGGCATGCCCAATGTTGTACACATGAGTGATCAGCTATACCCTCTAAAACTGGCAAGCTATAATACAGTAGCCAATTCTCTCATTCCTTCGCTTTCCAAAATTTTCGTTCTCTTATTGACCTTGGCATCTTTTTCACATCTCCTGGAGGAATGATCGCCATTACTCTTGTGTTAATGACACCTTGCTGTGGTCGTATATAAAACTTGCAGTTAGTATCATCCAACCGCAGTTCCATGAGCTGCCTTGCAACCCCAAGCTGTGTGCAATGCATATAGCAGGGGACGCACCCCCACACTATATTAAAGTGCTCCAACGTGATCAGTGGCGACACAGTTCTGAGACCATTTACGAGCCTGCCTTCAGGAACAGCTTCTTGCATATCCTGTATCACTTGTAGCTCTGTTCCTTCCTGTACTGTTTGTTGTACTGGGTACTTTGTGAAATTTAAACCTCTTTCGCCTTTTTGAAGGCACCAATAGACATTAAACTGCATTACACCCTCCATTGGTGCCCTCTCGACTGCATCTGCAGCGCAACAACTGCAGAAGGCCTTGAAAGTTTTTGCACGGCCATGGTGCTCAAGTACTTAATCGTTTCTCAGAAAGGCCGTTTACCGCATCAACAATTGCGTCCTGAAAAAGCACCATGTCAGGCTTTTCTTGCCAAACCACAAGGCAGCTAAAATCGCTTTTTGCATTCTTTGTGCGGCTGGGAGTTCATTGACAAGCAACTGAATTGGCCAAATTTCAGTACCACTTGATTTAAAAAGGGACGTGCCATCTGCATTCAACAAGCTAATTCTATGCCCAACATTTGCCGTTGAGGCCTCAAAGGTACGGTACAGTTCTCCATCATAAATATCTGAAAAACGGTCTGTGGGTTCAAGAGGCTCTGTTAGGTCTAAGTCACATCCCTTCAGTACTCTTTAGAGTTGTGAAGGTATGTCAAAACGCACAAAAAAGATAAATTGTTGTCCAATGAAAAACTTAAGTCGTGGTTGTCTTTCAAGCACTGAAAGGGTGAACTTCGACCTATGTGACCTATGTACAAGCAACATTCTGGACAAAAGAAGTGCAAATTCATTGGTGTGCCAGGTAGTCCTTCAATTACTTTCTTAAGATGTGCTGAAAATGGGCAAGAACTGGTATTTCAAAAAACAAGTTAATTATTTCAATCAAACCCACAAGTGCTGAAAATCTCAAGCTGTGATGGACAGCATATTTTAACACCATGAGCAGAATGTCACCTTTTGAGGCTAACTTTGTCTTTAACCATCTCATCAATCTTAGCACACCGCAAGTAAAATCCGAAAAAAGGGAACTTCTAGCTCTGAGACTTCCTCTTGTGCATATGGCTGGCCCTAAGTCCTCCTCTTGTCCAGATTCTTCGCCTTGAGCATCTGGCTCGCTTAAGGCCTCTTGTTGTCCAGAATCTTCGTGTTGTGCGTCCGGCTATGTGTTCTGCATCTTGGTTATGCCATACCTGTAAGTATATTATTTTTGTGAACATGCGCTAATATTAGGTAAACTTCGAGCCTATTTAAATATGAATGAAAGGTGGTGTAATTTGACTCAGTGCCCTAGAGAAAATTTCAAATGCATAAGTGGTAGACTATTTGCTTATCGACAACTAATATAGTCAGTTTAGTAGGAAATGCATCAATAGAAAAACCACGAACACTACATGAAATATCCGAGGAACGCCTTCGAGCAATTCTAGATAGAATCGAGCGGGAATATATTGTATGCTTACGAAGTCAACATTTCCGCGAAGGTCACGTTCACGGGCATTAATGCTGGAGAATTCATGATTGGCTGCATACGCTGCACGATCTCCCTGGAATTCCGTGCAATGTGCGCCGACTGGCGCAGCCGACGCCTCGGTGCTGCATTCTTGGCGCGTCGTTATGCTGTCATCCAGGTTAAGATTGCAGGAAACACTGTCTGGCTGGGATTTCTGCAGACAGCGAGCCATGTTTGGCTACTTTTTGGCAGTCGACCATTCGACACACTTCAGTAGAAAGAAAATTTGAATCACCGCTTCTGCATCTGTCCTTCGGAACCGCGCCGATGAAACTGTAGACATAGGCACGAAGAACTTGGCAATGGGACTGAAGTACTTCTTGTAATGTCCGCGCTTCTGGCGTTTTTCTCAGCGGCTCCATTATTGTATGGTAAGTTGTGCCACACCACAGGAATAAGGGCCCGGGATTACCTTACAGGAGCTCGTGATAGCA